>NC_092815.1:15421793-15721793 GCF_023375885.2 Dermacentor andersoni
AGAAAACAAGGAAGCATACGCGTCTGAAGTCGCATTCAAGCTTCAGCTGTTCATTCAGGAGATGAACAGCGCTCTGGAAGAAACCGCTCAACAAGTGCAACAGAATCTACCAAGGGTGCTACGTGAGGTAGAGACAATGCAACAAGAAGCGGCGTTGCTGAAATTGCAGATGGCTGCTGTGCAGAAGGACATTGCTAAGGTAGAGCAAGATTCGTCGACGTCAATGAGAACCCTACTTGAACTGGACACGATCAAGCTGAGGATGCTGGATGCCAATCAGGCACTGAGAGAAGCCGACAACTGGACGACGCTCTCAGCTGACGTCGACCAGGTCTTTCAGAGCGGCGACGTGCAGACGATCACGGAGAGGCTTGTGGGTCTGCAGACAAGCTTAGAGATACTTGTGGATGTTCCCGATTACGACCAACGCTTGCAAAAGCTAGAGTCGCTCAAAAACCAACTGGAGGCCATGCTGAGCCCGCTCTTGGTTCAGGCATTTACAACACAATCGATTGAAGCTGCTAAGTCTTACGTGCGCATCTTTTCCGACATAAGACGAATGCAGCAGCTACTGAAATATTACCACAACTGCCACAGAAACAAACTTGTCGACGCTTGGCGCAAGATTGTCGACAGCGAGGTCGATGATACGTTTCTTGAATGGCTGAACAACTTCTACGATGTTCTCGTAGCGTCGTGGCACTCCCAGGTGACCTGGTGCAATCAGGTGTTCCCTGAGCCGCCAGCCGTATTCATCCTGTCGGAGGTCGTTGTCGACGCCATCTCAAACCTGGACCCCCGTTTGCAGTTCTGTCTAGAGGCCGCGATGAAGCAGCAGAACAGCTCGACAGTTTACTTAACTGAAGTGCTTCAAGTCTCTGAGCAGCTTTGTAAAAGTCTTGCTCACTCCATATCAACTGCTAACCCTGACTTCATGTCCAGCCCTCATGTCGTGACTTTGATGAAATCTGTATTTTCCATGTTTCATACACACATCGAAAATTATGACAAATTGGAAGAAAAGTGCTTGCTGGGAGAATTGTCGCTTATACCGACACAAAGTGATGACATAAGAGATTCTGTAACCCTGTTGTCAGATTCAGTTTTCAAGGTGTTTGGACTGGCCAAGGAAGCGGAGAAACGCTGCAGCATCCTTCTTCATGGATGTTCGTATCCAGAGCTGTTGAAGTCCATAAAGGCGCTTTTCCGAGCTTACTTTGAGCGTTGCCATGCTGTACTGATGCAGCTGAAGTCTTCATCAAAGCAAGATGAATTGGACAGTTGGACAATGTTTCAGTATGCCCTGAAGTGCATGCAGGCAGCTGGTGAAATCTCAATTCAACTTGCTGCTTTCGATAAGAGCATAACGGCAAACATAAAAACTGCGCTGAAACAACTCCATATTCAAAAAAGCACATTTAATGGGTCTAATGAGGGCACAGAGGACAACAAGGGTAATATTCTGAATGACTATGTCGCGCTACTGCTGCCATCCGTCATGCAGTGCAGTCTGAGGGACTTTGCTATGCAAGTGCACCTTGAAGACTTTGTTGCATTCCCAGAAAGCATGCGGGCCATTGCAAAACTATGCACAGAGTTCACCAAATTCACGTTTGACACTGTCTTTGCAGAAGTGCAGCGCCACTTCAGCGGTGTGCCTTCCCTGAAAGTGTGGTCCCTAGAGAACCCAGACGGTGTTCTGACAACAGACTTGCCAGCGTTCAGCATTTCCCCCATGGAGTACATCACACAGATTGGCCAGTACCTGCTGACCATACCACAACACATTGAGCCGTTCATAGTCGAAGAGAATGAAGGTTTGTCAACAGCGTTAAAACACAGCAATCTTCCCCATGTAATTGAAGGGATCAGCACTGACCACGTGGCAGACTACCTCCTGGGCTGTGTAGCCCAGGCCACAATGTACGCGTACATTGACACAGTGATGCAGATCGAGAGGTTGACAAGGCAAGCATCGGCACAACTGGCTACTGATATCAGTTACCTGTGCAATGTGTTGGATGACCTTGGTTTACCTCCACTAGAGAGCCTTCAGCAGTTAGTGGTACTTCTGAAAAGCCCACCTGAAAAGTTTGCAGCTGCTGCAGTTGGAAAACCTAGTCAGCTAGTACAAACAGTGCGTATGATGAGAGGAATACGGTGAACTCAGCTAGGGTGTGTTATCGAAATAAACGCTTCTCTGCTTTTGTGTGTGCCCCTTGTTTTCCATGTGTTTATTTGCTGTGTGTGCAAGTGTTTGTGTACAAGAGATTGTCTGGAAAGCAGACATCTAAATGGAAAACAGAAACTGTGATTGCTGCTCTCAAAATGTGGCACAAAAGCCTGCAAACGCAACATGTAATCATAATCTGCATGTCAGTGACATAAGTGAAATACCAAAAGGTACAAGCTTCAGTTGTAATACCCATGACAAAAAAAAAGCAACGAAGAATGCTTACCCCACATGTTGGACATAACCTTGAATGACATCCATGCATACCAGAGAAAAAAGATTCGCATGCTACTCGCTCCAACAAACTAATCTTTCTTCCAGCAAAAACAGACGTACAATCTGCACTCGGCAGTTGCACTCCTATATCCAGGGTGCAAGGCTTTCTAACAGTTCCTGTGAGCCATAAACTATCTTTTCCTCAATAGTGCACCACTAGGCCACTCAGATTTGTCCTGGACTGACCAGCAATGTCTGAACCGCTGCTTTCAGCCAATCAGTGTACATGTGCCGCATCTGGATAGTGTTGGGCAGTTTGAGGCAACAAATCAAAAAGGCCCATTGTTTTAAAGGGTTGTAAAAGAGCAAGACTGATGGTTAAGTCTGGTCAATGCTTGTTTTGCCTCCATTAAGCAGAATAAGGCTGCTTACTAGCAAAGAAAAAGTTCTTTATTATCGTGCCGGAACTGTAGTGTAGCATCAGTACAATGTCACAGATTCCATATTGTAGTGACCTTGAGCAACACAGGTGAATAAAAAAGCTATTAAGAAAAATAGTAAACTGGGTGAGTTGATACTGGTTCATGTTTTAGCTATAACTGACAAAGTACGAAAGAAAGACTCAATACGACGGGGAAAAAGCGCTGACTTTAAACTAACATTTATTAAGGGAGAACAAACTCGGTGTTGCTAGCATAGCAGAAGTCAGCCAAGTCGTCCACTGGCACCCAACTACCCTGTAAGCACTGTTTATTGCTTCTCCACTTGATCAGCCCAGACGCGCTGTCATCTGATTAGGTGAGCTCCTTGCATGATGCCTCTTGTATGTGTAAAGCTGGCAGATTCGTCTGGCAGTTTATGCCGTGATACAAGCTGCCTATTGAACTGCTGCATGGTAAGATGCTTACATTGACAAGTGAAGAGCAAAGGGATGTGCTACTTCAATGTAACCAAGTTGCCACGGTGATACTTTTACGTTTCATTAATAAATGAATGTTTAAATCTCTTTCGTCCAGAAACAGTTCTCAGAATACATGAGGTTTAGTGTTTGATTCTTCCAGAGTGCAATGTAATGATTGCTGATCAACAAACTATTAACTAGGGGCATTTGAATAGTGAAATTCCTTAATCGAATCAAATATGAATATTCTAAAAAAGTGATACATGAACGTGAAGTCAAATGTCAATTATTTTCTGGTTTTTAAATAAAGTGAAATATAAAGTTTGTGTGCAGTTCGTCAGACAAAAAACAACTTTTACGTTGTTTTACAGATGAACGTAATGCTGTTGGCAACCAGAAGATTGGTCAATTGAGGAGCTGGTAAATAAGAAACGAGCACTTGCATTTATTTCCATCCCGCACAGTCAATGACAGTAATAAAAAGAAGGGGACAGCAGGTCGCCAGATACAAGCGGTGGTGTGTTTGTTAAAGGTGAAAAGTATAATTCTACAACATTGCATTGTTTTAAAGGACTGCACGTAAGGTTAGACTGGTGAAGTATTAACTTGCATTGCATAAATCGAAACATGCAAATTTGAATATAGGCTGCCTAAAGGTAAGGGATTCTTACTGAATGATTGAAAATTGTTGAGCACTAGTTACCCAATCCGTGAATTCATTCAAGAAATTGCGCCTCTGCTCAACCACCACTGCTCTCCTGCAGTAGAATCATTCCGAACAGTCCTCACTTGCATAGATCTCTCCTCTTGAGACTCCAATAGGTGTTGTTATGCCTAGTATTCGAACAGAAGCAAATGTTCAACTACATTGAATAGCCAATTCTCGAATTATATATCAACTAGCAAGGGCTATTTGATTCATATTTGTAGTTTGGATATTCGAACATCCCTACTAATAATAAACAGACAAACCTTGTGACATCATGAGGATCTAGCACGAGAACTTCAAACCTGTCTTTTGTATGTTTAATAATTCCTCGCTCGCGATGACTTGGCTCATAATAAGAACATTTATGGTATTCCAGAAACATTAATTTACCAATCCAGGTCAATCTGACATTCCTGTTCAGTGTCGATTTAAAGCTTTTGAAAGCTGCCTGGAACAAACCAATTCCTGGACGATTTATGGTCAACCAGCATTCATTGCAAGTTTGAAGCCAAATGTCTTGATGAGTGACTGGTTGTAGAGAGAGAGAGAGAAATTTATTTACAGAAAGGGAGAGAGGTCGGCCTGAGCTATAACTTGCTCTGGCCTGCCACTCTACACTGGGGAAAAGGGACGAGGAGGGAAAAGGCTGATGAATGATGATGGTATAAAGAAGAGATGCATCTATACAAATTCACAGAGTTATAGCATCTCTAAAGCCGTGCGTCCAGCCCAGTGGCTTGGAGAAAAGCTATAGCGGCACTTGTTATACAGGCTGCGCTGTTTGCATTAGGCCAAGGACCAAAAAGAAACTCGTCTGATAGCGGCTTCTTATGGATCTTTGCAATGGAAGAGACCAGTTGCTGTCGTTCTTGCACGTAAGTGGCACACACGCAAAATATATGATCAAGTGTTTCTGGCACCTCACAGCATTCACAGTTTGGGCTAGTGTCACTGCCCCCTATCATATGTCTGTAACGGCTGGTGAATGCGACACCAAGGTGAATCCGGTGCACCATGCTCGTTTGACTTCTTTTGAGCTTGTGAGGCATAAGAAATTTCATTTCTTGGTCCCATTTGTGTACTCGCTTCTGTCGTCGATCAGGTTGGGTCCAGTGTTTCAACGTACGGTTGCGTATTACGCGACGAAGTAGGGCGTTTGTATCTGTTCATGAGAACGGAATGCATATTTCAGAAGCATTATCTAAAGCAGTTTTCACTTCAGCGTCTGCCTATTCATTTCCTATCATGCCACAGTGTGAAGGTATCCACTGAAAGGCGACATTGTGACCATTTCTAGCTGCGTGGTCAAGGTGCTCTGTAATTTCTATATTCTTGGAATAATACGGGCCCCGCCTGAGGACACAGTCAATCGTTTGAAGAGCTGGCTTGCAATCACAGAATATTGTGAGGAGGCTCCTCGGAGAGAAATTGAAGTGCCTCCCGGATAGCAGCAAATTCTGCGGAAGTTGATGTTGATCCATGGTCTAGTTTAAACCGCCGAGCGATGGTTGTAAGCGTAGCATCAACGTACAGGAATTACTACACTGGCAACAGTAGCAGTGACCTTCACGGTTTGCAATAAACTGTGCACTTCAATGTGCGGAATTATGTTATAAGACTCAAAACCAACATTTCGCATTACTTGGTTGTAAGCACAGTTTTTATTGCAATAGCAATTATATGGACACTCCTGGTGGATTCTCACCATCGCCGTTCATGCGGTAGTCCATATGAATTCTTCGGTACACTAGATTAACGCTATAATATTGAAATTTCAAAGTGGCTCTGACCAAATTTTATGGTCTTGACCGATTTATTCATCAGAATTTTGCCAATTGCAGAGTGCAAGGTGCAGACCAAACAGTCATAAAACATTTCGCAGATATAATATTTCACTAGGTGTGGACTAATGCTGATGGTTTCCAATCAGTCTCATCTCGTGCAGTGTCGAGGTGCGACGCCTGCAACGCCACTGGCAGCGTTCATGGTGCTAGCATTCTCAGGCGCCTGGTAGCTGCCAGGGTGCTGTTCCTGCCAAACAGTAGTTACCTTGTGTGCTGCTTCAAGCCATGTCAAACCCGCATATATATACAACACCGTCCAAGAAGCATAGCACTAAACCTGTCACTGCTTCGCCCTTTGCACGAAACTGTCTACTTTTTCCCTTCTTCTTTCACTCCTCACTGACTTCCCACCCGTCAGGAGCAATTATTTACCTTTCAGCTCTTTCACCACCGCACCTTCGACTTATCAATTTCTAAGACCCTTTTCACTTTTGTGTGACATAGTTTCAATGCAATGGCTGATTAGACCAATGAGCCTTTTACCTAGTGGCTCAGCCATGGTGGTCACTGAGTCATCCAAGGCCACTGTAAGTAATGTTATCAGCAGTTATACACTCAGAATAAGGCTCCATATATCAAGGTACATGTCTGCTTAGTACCTAATAAATAATGTCATGTTTCAGCAACCTTGAGGCATCAGTTCCTAATTAGCTACCTCCGATTGCAAGAGAAACAAAAAACATGTGAAGCTTGCAGTTCTTGTGTAACTGAACTTTGGCTCTTCTTTATTCCCTGATGAAAATGTCAGTGTGGTGATTGTGCTGTTAGTTGTAAAAGTCATAACTGTGACAAATTTGGCTTGATCTCGTAACAACATAGCCTTTATTATGATCTGCGTTCAAAAAAGAAAAAAAAACTTGAACAACCGAAGAGAAACAGTGGCCATGGTCTGAGTAATGAGAAATTGCCATATTACCAAACAGCTGTGATTTAATGCTGGTAGAACTGACTAACACCATATAATTCAGCATGCTCAGAACGGACGCTCACACAGCAGAAACAAAAGGCACAGAGCTATAAAAGTAAAGCGGTGCACCTTAGCCAAACTGGTGTGCTTACATCTGTCAAACATATGTATCACATGGTGCACTTCGGACTAGACAAAACTTATCACATTTTATAACTTGACTGTCTGCTTGAGACCTTTACATTGGGCAACCTCGTTATACAGAGAGCTAAAAGGTTACCAGAGGAATGCACGGCAGACATTTGGGAAACGAGTGTTCCACTTAAGCAAAAGCTTCAGCTTGAGCCTTCACCGTTAGAATACATGCAAATTGCAAAAATTATTTCATTGGCTAAGCAATAGTTCAATGATATGAATATAATTTGTTGAATTAAATTGAAAGAAAAAGAAATAAGAGTCAAATACTAGTGAATGATGCCTGCAGAATTTTTATTTAGGTCTCTTTATATTTAATAAAGCTAATGCACTGCTGTTGAAGAACACAAGAAAGCTAGTTAAAAACGTAATATACTTGAGCAACAAAAACAGATAAAGAATAATGTGCTACTGATAGAGTCAAAAGTGGATTAAGTCATGTCCTTACACTATAATTTATATGTAATTTATTATTTAAATTTCATTAACTTTATAAATGTTACAGCCACAAAATACCAGTGCAGTAAATACACATTTGTAATACATCCAATTTGCCCATTTTAGACATTTTGATAGTTTACAAAAATGCCATATCTCTTTTTGTTGCTGGGATATCAGAGTTGGGAACCTAATGTTTTTATTTGTTTTATTTTTTTGTTCGTCAGCCCACTTTCATAATATAACCAAGCACCTAAATAAAGATTCTGAGACTATCAGTCAAGAAAATTTGAATATTTCGTTTCACAATTCTTGTTTCACATGCATTTGAATAAGAAAATTAAAGTTGGCATCAAGCTAAAGCTTCTTGTTCAACATACTGTCAACATAAATGGGGAGTTCCTGCCAAATTTCTCAAAGCCACTTATAGAATGGTTAGACTTACTGGGGAACTGTGTATTGGTGCCTCTGCAGAACTTTCGTTGCTCTAAAGCTTCACAGCTTTTTAAAGGCATGCTACTCCTTCTTTTCCTGAATCTTGTCACTTTTCATAAGGCTTCCAGAATTTTCACAAGTACTTTACTATGAAAACAACAAATAAAAACAAACAATCACATCCTCTACATCATCAGCTCTCCTTGTTGAGTCTCACATTAGTGATTGCATTACTTGTGATTCATTCTGCAAATTCATTATTCCTAAAATACTTGTGAGCTACAAAGGAATTAAAATTAGTAAAATTATGTACACATGTCACATCAAGTGAGTGTTAGTTCTTTAACTTGTCTTAAATTGTCACCATACTCATTAAAAAAAAAAGCCTTAACATAAACAAAAGCATAAGGTAGGGTTATTCACGTGCACCTCAGTGAGTTAGCACAAAGTGTTTCTCTCTGGTTTCACATAAAAAGAGCCAAGCACTTTTATAACTCTGCCATGTACAATAAATGACTTAATTTTTGTTAGGACCTAATTTGCATGACTTTAGTGAATTTCCTAGAGCTTATCAAAATGTTATTCACACAAACAATTAATATTCTCATCACAATACACATCCAAGACATATTTTGTAGCCATTACATTCAGTTCCCATTTTTTTACGTTCTTCATCACTGGCTTGGGTGCTGCCATGCCACCATTACGGCCAGTATTGGCTAATTAGCACGACACATAATCAGGAAAGAAAAAGAAATGAACTGTGACAGATTATGGGCCCCGGCCCAATTCCTTTCTGAAAAATTTTGCGTCGCAAATATTTGTGAATCTTTGGGTCAGACTAAATATGCTAAACGTGGAGTTTGCGAATAGAAAGCCTTTACAGTAATCACCAAATGAGACATCACAGAAAAACAAAATTTGCTACACATGCATTTTTTTCTTTTTTCCAGCAGACTTTAGCAAGACTCATGGATGGGGCTATGTATAATTTTTCATGATACTGTACCAAAAGTCAGTTGCAGCATCATTAAAATATGCAACACAAGCTGAAGAGTGCCAGCAATGCACAACATTGATGTAAACACAAGCCTAAAGCAAGTGACAGCCTGCTTTAGACTGTAGGAGCTGCTGCAGTTCAACCTCTCAAACTTTGCAAAAATATATGCATGAAAAGAAAAAAAACAATTAAAAAGGAAACACAAAGAGCATCATTTTGCATGTTAGTAGAACAGCCTATCAACACAGAGACAACATTGTGTTGACAAAATGTAAACACTCAGATCTTGTGGCGCGCACTTCACATATGCAGAGCACGAGAATATAGGACACATGAATGTTTTCCATGCTGCCACAGCTTTCTTTTTTTTCAACGCCCAACCTCTGTCGAGGTAAAGGCATGTACGCACCTGTAAACAGAGGTGCAAAAAAACTTTTAAAAGGGAAACAAAACGGGAGCAGCTTGGCTACGAGTGTAGATATGAGGGCCACAACTCTATGGCATGCATTCAATTAAAGCTCGGCTATTGTCTTAAAATAAATATCTCCAGTGCAGAAAAGAGTGCAACGTGCAAATCAGTCATTCCTTGGGGCTTGACACTGTTTCAACACTTTCTTCTTTGGGCAATGTCGGAGGAACCGATTCAGTAGACGATGAAGGCGTTGGTGGGCTGAAGTGGGACCACAGAGATGAGACGACCGATTTTGCAGATGTCAAAGCACCCCCTGCACAAGCCAAGAGGCAACAATAAAACAATGCAACGAAATAAAAGTGAACTGGCAGACATGCACATCTTAACCGGATTTGTGTGAACTCAGCTATGCTTTCTGTCATGTCGCCACATTTCAAGCAGAACATAGTATTTATTCTTTAAATAAAGCCAAAATGGCAGAAATTGCAGGTGTCTAAATTTTAGTCAATTAGCTTTTCACATCAAGAAATTGACAAATTCTGACTTGGTACTCCGTGTAGATATGACGGCCACAACATTATGGCATGCATTCGATTAAAGCTCGGCTATTGTCTTAAAATAAATATCTCCAGTGCAGAAAAAAGTGCAAGGTGCAGCTCGATCTACGGAGTAGATCGAGCTGCACATAAGAGTGAATGTGACTAATCTTTAAGAAACCATGCAGTGTGGAGGTCAGCTAGGATTAGGATGTCTTCTATCAGTGGTATAATTTTTCAGTCCAGTCCTACATCTGCAGTTTTAAGCACGTGCATTTTGGTTGTTTATGGTCTACCATCAGTTATTTTTCTGCATAAAATTGTGTTGCTTTCTTCAACATCCTTCAGTTGCACGTGTGCCATCTCTTTGGCTCGCCCTTCCCAAGCCATCGGTTTTCTGCACCAAGTCACATCATGCATTCCCAGGTGGACCTCTCTACCCATGAGCTCACGAAACTCACTGCCGCTTAGCAATGATAATCTGACAAGAGCCGGCGTACTCAGCAGGACATGCCCGAATAGCACCAAGGGGAGGCTTTATAGCTGGCAGACTCAGCCAAAAAAGCTTGTGCTGCCGCCCCGTCTCAATGAGCTTCAATATCACCACTGAAAGAACATCAACCCTCTGTTTAGTTTGCAAAAATTAATTTGGTATGCTCGAGTGTTTGCGGTAAAGTGTCCTATGCTGCTTATTGCAAAATAGGAACTGCATCCCTAAAGCTCTTGTCACTAGCATAAAAATATGACATGGCAAAGAATGATGGCACAAGACTTTTGAGCTGAAAACACAATGTATACACTCACTAATTTTGTTGGTACTTTGTAGCTCCCCCTTATCACTGGAAAAAACTTGTCACTTATTTCACAATCATAGTGAAATAAATAATATGCCTTGCGGAAAATTTCTTGTATCCCCTGTTACCTACCTAATGAAAAGCCAGATGCCATCCATGATGGTGTGGATGATGGCCTCCACTGGTTAAGGACAATGAGTAGAAAGAGAAGTTACTGCTTACCAACAACCTTGCCTGTCGTCTGCGCCATGGCTCTCCCTGTGGAAACCACAGCTTGGTTGAGTTTGCGGCCCCTTTCCGAACTTTGAATGGAGCTGCACATTGGAAACACAGTCAAATGTAGGACAGTAGCAAATTGGGAACAAGCAGTGTGCTCGTTTTTGTAAGGCTAACATGACTGTCCAATACTTCTGCCTAGACTTACAGCCAGACTGCATTTCTCTGTATGTTTGCTATGCATAGTTGTGCTGCAAGCGTGTGTCAACTTCAAAACCAGTATCATAAGACCATATCTTGTCCTGCTGTAGTTGCTCATTACTGTCATCAATTCTTTATCTTCACACTGCATTCATATTGCCAAAATTTTCATCTGAAGTAGCAAGCCTTGGAAATAGCAGGGATATCTTCACACTTCATTAGGGTTTCTCACTCTCCCTCACTCGAATTACCAAATAAGTTGAATCACTTTGTGAAAAATTACAATTGTGAGCAAATTACACTTTTCATGTATGCAGAATATACAAAAAAGCATTCAACGAGGCCCCGATATAACGTTCCCTGTATTACAAATGCTACCCATGATCCCTCAATTACAGATAATATATTTGAAATAATAATGAACGTTTTATCATGGCCAAAATTATAAGGTTATAAAACTGCAGCCGAAGCTGTTTGTAACAGTGAAAGTATGACAATACATTGTCTGTGTTAGTGCAATCATGTTAACACTGATAAGGTGACAATGAATATGCCAATAAGGAAATGAGAAAACAGCTGTTCAAGATACTTTGAAATGAATCGTCAAGTACAACTATTGACCAAGTAGAGCAAGACGTCGCTATAACAAAGTTGAAGGTAAACCGCACTTACTTAGTTATATATCTATTATTTCATTATAACAATTGTCCGCCCTCATTGCCGACCTTGGCCATTGAGTTAAGCCGAATAGCCAGCGTTAAGCTTGCTGCACACCTCCAAAGGACGGTGAAAGATAGCAGTTTCCTGGTGCATCTTCATGACTGCTTTCTCTAAAGCAGCTGTCAACACCGATCTATCTTTGCTGTCATAGAGTGCGCTCAAGATATAACAGGTCTCACAAGGTTTTATGAGTGTGCCGACAGAGTGTTTCAATGCTCAGGTTCCATGCAATGTTCACTGCCTTATGCAAGTGGATACTTATAAGCAGCAAACGAGCATTCCCTTATTGTGGTATCCAGATGGCACAGCATCTACTGCATGTACAGTCCCATTGAATATGAGACACAACACAGTGCTCATGGTACAAGGGGCCTCTTCCATGACTGCATAGTGGTTCCGACATTCAAAAACTTGGTTTAATAAAAAGTTTTAATTGAAACTGTTTAGAATGCTCAAATTTTAGTACGACGGCCCTGCCATGCAGTCTTGGGAGTTTCTTTGACCACGAGCACCACATTGCAGCTCATACTGAATGTGACTGTACCATCGTACAGCAAGTCACGCACTTCTTCAACTAAGGTGTAGCATGCTGTGAGCACCAGAGCACAGGAGTGTTATACTATATAGGTAGCACAACATGCATGTTCACTTTCGATAACAGCTACTCATTAAGCCTATTGTGTAGGTGTCTGTTGTATTGCAATAAAATCAGACAGCTTCTGGGCTTCAACGGGATTACAGTTGTTTTCCTTGCCGCTGATGCTCCTTGGGTGCACGGCCGCTGGTGTGGTACGTTACAGTGATGACAATGTAGAAGATTAAACGCACCTACTGGCGTCTTCAAGTATTCCACAATGTTGTCTATGGGCAAGCTGGAGCCATTCGATGGTGAGCACAATCGGGACGAACATGAGGAAAGAGTGCTCTTGCATTTTTTGCAAACTGTGTGCACAGTGACGACTGCCACACTGTTTTTCAGGCATGTTATGGTGCAGTTAGATACACACCTTGCTCCAACCCCTGTTAAGAACGGCCAGCTGCAGTGCAAGTTTTGCCACCCAGTTGCGACTGTGGAGGCAACATTCCGGGAGCGTCACCACCAACCTCTAGCCACGACGTGACTAAGTAGACTTTGTGTCATGAACAATACGCGCATCCTCCACTCTCCGTCGCTTCAGCTAGGATGCGTTCGACGAAACAAGCTTTGTGCTGAAACCGTCACCGTTACGCTCCAGCCTCATCGCCGTTGTGACTGAAGGAGTTCGACGAAGCAGGCTTTGTGCGCAACAGCACAACGCCGACCTGATCTGCTACGGGTGGGGGAGTTGACGCGGGGACGCCGACGCAGGCTCCTTCCCACGCACCGACCAAAACGCAAGACAATGCGCTACCCGGAACGGCTCCGAGTTCTACGAAGCCCCTCTGACGTCGGCTCCGGACCTTCCCACCGGTGTGTATGCGTGTGTGCGTGTGTGTGTGTAACCCGTCCCGGAGAGAGGCGGCCTGTTTAAAATGACTGAACGAACGTTCGCGTCACCTTGTATCGGGAGAGGACCGAGTGTTTAAAAACCGCTGTTGTGTGGCTGCTCAGGTCACTCTCTCTCAAGCAGTCATGTTAGACTGATGTTCTCTCTCTCAAGCAGTTATGTTAGACTGATATAAATACTGTAAATAAACTCTTATTCCTCGTTCTCGATGAGAAGCAGTCCTTCCCTTCATCAACGTCCTCAGTGTGGATAAGTTGGACGACGACATGGGCCAGCTACCTTCTAATTCATGCCCGACTCCAATCTTGACAACGGATCATGAGAGATGGGATTGAACCCCCAATCATAACACCCCTGCTGTCTCCTGTGAAACCATCGAAAGCCTCTCCGACTACGATTTTCGAGGTCCTGGGCCACCATTTCTCACTTAAGCCATTTGTGTGTATGCAGCGTAGGCCTAAGATAGTTTGCTTCAGATTGGCACATGCATTCAAGAGCACACATGAGGCAAAGGTCTCATATGCACTGCATAATGTCCGGTTCTCTTGTGTCAGGTTCTGCTGTACAGCCATGTTATGTGGTGAATCATATTAAGAGTGGAAAAGGGCCACCATCATTCACCCTCTGCAGTCACAGTACAGGTGCCGAGACATCTAATAACTGTACTGGCAGCCATTCAAAGCTGTTCCTGACTTTGTTGTGGCAATCTGAGCCCTTTTGCACACCTGGCACACCCCTTATACTAGGACATAATGAGGCGCAGTAGGCATTCTTTAATTACACATGTGCACACACAGTCTCCAACCACAGTACGAGCATCAAGACGTCTAACAAGTATACTGGCAGCCATTCAGAGCTGTTTCTGGCATTGCATTGAACCAGAAAAAGAAATGAGCAAAAGTGTTTTTGTTTTGTTGCTATTTCTAAAATTATAACCTAACACAACCACATATTCAGATTAGAGATTTATTACTGCAATGTTGTACATTTCAAAAAGTACAAAATAGGTAGCACGATCCTACACTTGATATTTACACTTGTTTTCTGCTGAGTGATCAAATGAAATGTAGCAGTAGATGTAAATCACTGCACAGTCTCCAGCAAGAAAAAACAGCAAATCATCAAACTAACATATAACATTGTTAGTACACAACACGGAGCTAAAACAGTAAGCCAGCACATAAAGTATGCTTCAGAGTAACTTCAAAGACACAAGCATCTCTTCATCAACTTACTGAGAAATCCGCAACTTCATGTCAGCAACAGTCAGCTGGCCCTTGTAGTAATGACTATGAGAGAAAACAAATAAATGTGGTGTAAGAAATTCATTGAATGTATGTATAAGCCATGTGAATGGAAATGGTCACTAAAACGATCATTTGCTAACTAAAGTTTCAAGAGCCCAAAAGATGTGGTTGCACTAAACATACGAAAAGGACTCGCTTAAAGACTACGTAGACATAATGTGGTATAGATTTACTTGTTATAAATTATTGCATACAAATTAAAGATAGCATTGTACTCAAAGTTTATGTGTGTCAATTAAATACGGGTTTAGCAGTATATTTTTTGGCCATGCTCCGCTAGCCAAAATAGAGTGATCGAGACACATTCAGCTTTCTATATGCTCAAGCAGGTGCACTCCAAAGCACTCCAACATTTTGAAGAGAGTGAAATTTGATGGGGCTACAGATATGAGACATTGGCCATTGCCATCATTTAGAGGAGTGCCTTTTTTTTGGTGGCATGGGGCAAAGCACTGTCAGCGTTCATTTCTGGTGCTCTCACTGCTCTGCAAAGTTAATGACAATGAGCAATCGTCTGAACTGCTCTGGTCTGGGTTGAGAGTGGCTATGGATCTGGCGGTGGATCTGAATTCTCCATGACAAACAAACCATCCAAAGATACCGGAACATTAGCAGTGACTAGGTTATACTGCCCCTAGTGTGGTGCACTGAAAGGGATTTTTCCTGCCAGCCAAGTACTGAATGCAATACACATGGCATTTTAAGCTAAAGAGCACATGCATGTACAAGCAATAATTTGCACTTGCACATCAAAGAGCAAGTTGAGTGTGTGTGCCTGCTCACCCTGAGGGAATATCTACAAGACAAGGGTGTTTCACACTGTTCCACATCTTGAAGTTGTGCGTCGTCTTCCAGGCACTGAGGAAGGCAGTATTGAATGCCTCCTGGCCTTTACCACTGACAGCATCTGGTCATGTCATAGAACATAAGCGTACAAGGTTAAAAGTGGGACATGTAAAATCTGAGCTGATAATCAATTATAAGACTTGGAATTAAATGTGACGCACAAGCATATCAGGCAGTGATTCAGAAGGAAGAATATCAATCTATTACAGAAAAATAAACCAATATCAGAACTCTAGGCAATCAATCACATCCTCTTGGCAATTTATGGGCTATTCAAGGATTTAATGGAATGGTTGCAAGCTGCTGTGTCGGTAGCATGCAGCTAAACTGTTTACAAGATATTGTCGTCTGATGGTAACAAGTACTAGTTCGTGACTTTGTGAACATGAAAATGACTATTGTACTTTTTCCTTATGGTACACATCGAAACCAGTGTAATTTTTGTAACATTGCAAGTAGTCTTGAATCTGCAACTGATGCCATACACAACATGCAATGAATGTATCACATTCCCCAAAAATGTGACAGTACTGCACTGGAGCTCAAGTATTTGGCATGAAATAATAATGTCTGCAACTAGCATTGAATGGTTTAAAAACTATTAACTGCCACTGACAATGTCACTGTTATTAACTTAAATTGTGTCAAAGAGAGCAATCATTATTTATTCTACCAAAAAGCTGAACTTTCATCATAGCTGATTATGCCAAACTTGTCTAATTGTAATTCAGACAATCAGAACAACTCTATCACAGCAAGCATGGCTGGAAGCAGCAAATGTGTGCAAAGTGTAAAATCAAGTTGGACCCACCTTCTAACTGAGCTGTCTTCAGCAGACTTACTAGGTACACCTTAAACTCTGACCTTAGCCATTCCTCACCTCCTTGCCAACCTACAAATAAAAACGGAGACATCACCACTGCATACAATGCCAGCAAATGAAAATTGTTTAAACAAGAGCTTCATGGTTGGTTCCCTTCTCACTGGTAACAATGCAAAGGAAACCTCACCAATCAGAACCTACTATATCACACCTAATGACAACAGAAGAACAACGAGAACCAAAGGGCTCCATTTCTCTTAGCCACAGCCACGTGAACCCAACAGACAATGAAGCCAAGGAAAGCACAGGTGAAATAACGTGTTTTCTTTAATGTAGAAATAATAAAAAAAAGGAAGAGAAAGTATGGTGAAAAGGCCACTTGCCACAGGTAGGAGCTAAGCTAACATCTTCTATATTATGTGTACGATGCTCATACTAATTGAGCTACTGTGGCGGCCATACTTCCACCTACTTCCTTCGGTATTTGTGTATGTGTACTAGGTTTAGCTTTGGAAGTGTTAGCCAGTGTCACGAATGGCCATGACGGCAGATGCGAAATATCCTGTCAACACTGTACGTGAATTTAGGAGCAGGCAACCGGCCAATGAACTTTTGCAAGCCACCTCATCACATTAAGGCTGCCGAAGTAGACACTCTTGTTATGCAATGCAAGAAACTAAGACTGGTATAAAGAGCAAAACTAACACAAAAGCAAAGGCCACCACCATACACACTAGAGCACTGCACAAGCCCGGGCTGGCCCGAAAAACCTGGGCCTGGCCCAGCCCTTGGGCCATGTTCAGGCAATGTAAGCAATTGTTGACTCTGGCCCAGGCCAGGCTTTGACCTAGGAACTTCAGGCTCGGGCCTAAAAGCTTCGGGCTCATGTCGGGCCTGGGCCTCAGTCAGGCTCAGATTGGACCTGGACGTGCTATTTGCCACTACAATAAAACTGAGAACTATAAAAACTGCAGCCCTATGCAAATTTTAGGTCAGTGTGGTCTAAGGTTTAAGGGAAAGTCAAGGCAAGCAGGCCACGACATAGCAGCTGTACGTTGCACAGATTAGTGTACATTAGCGGCGCTGTTCAGCCACAGAAAAAATGGTACCAATTATCAGCCACGCTCACTGAACAACCCGCTTTTTAATGTGATCGGCATTCTTTGCCTACCTCAGGCACTTTTTATCTATCTATCTATCTGATGCCATGTGACTCAATTGTTTTCTACTAACTTGAGTCACTATGTATGTCCTCAGGACCATGGTAGTTCCATCAGTGTCATACAGTCACAATCATCCCATTCTACTTATGTTGTTCTCATAATGCTATCGTACCAAGTTCCATCGATGTCATTACATCATGATTATGTCATAGTTGTCATGCCATCGTCGTCAATGCATCATCGACATACAATCATTTTCATGCATTTGCTGTCATACCATGGTCTTAATACCGTCATGGCCTTTCCATCGTCATCATTTCAGCTTCATCATCTGATTCTCGTCATACAGTCGTCATCAAACCATAATTGTTGTGCATTTGCCGCCATTCCATTGTCACTAGGCCACCACTGTCCCATTGTTGTTACACCGTCGCCAGCATCTCAGAAATGTTATCCAATTGCCGTGCCTTTGCCACTCAATCAACATAATTTCTTCTTCATTCCAGTATAATTGTGCTATTGACAATCAATCGTGACTATGACACCGTTGTCATGGCACTGTAATTGCATCAAGGTTATTTATCGTCATCACTTCAGAATCATCCCATCATCGTCATGCCATTGTTCTCATAATGCCTTCATTGTTTTATCAACATCATTCCTTCATCTTAATTCCATCATTGTCATTGCATGAGCCGTCGGGGTATGGTCCCTGTCCTACCGTCATGAAATAATCTTGGCAAGCGATGGTCGTAACAAAACGGGCCAATCACGGAGACAGTGTATATTACATATATAGGAACCACTTTAAATCTCAGGAGGACCACTACAGATTCTAAATAAAGGTGCCTTAGTAAATACGGTGTGCGCGCTATGTGGTCGCCATATTGCACGTAAGCTAATCACATTAAAGGGCCCCTGAAACAGTTCGGACAAATTTTGTAGTCGCGTAGGTACAGCTACATTTAATCATTCGCACCACAATTTGTGTGAAGTGTCTCATATTAAGACAGCTACAGACGATTACAAATTGCCCTCCTCCATAGCCATGCATTTCCTCCTCAACTCGTTCGCCGAATGATCAGGGCTAAACTCCACCTTCACTGGCTCTGCATCATCATGGCACATCGTGTCGTCTACTTCCGGTTGTATAGGAGTGAGCGGGCGAAGCCCCTCCGACCTCTCCGCCAGGCACTTGGCAGTCAACACCAAACGAGAGCTATTGAAGCAGCGTGAGTTGCGAGCATTCTGTCGCAGCGCCGAGCGTGTCCGGTATTTCGGTAACCACAGGCGAGCTGTGCATTTCAATGGATGGGTGGAGGCATAAAGTCAAGCTGATGAAAAAGCTTTAGCGTAGACATATGTGAGCAACCTGATCAGTCTGAAGAAGAAACTAGGAATAGGCAAGAATCAGATGTATGCATAAGAGACAAAGCCGGCAATATCATTACTAATATGGATGACATAGTTCAAGTGGCTGAGGAGTTCTATAGTGATTTATACAGTACCAGTGGCACCCACGACGATAATGGAAGAGAGAATAGTCTAGAGGAATTTGAAATCACACATGTAACGCCGGAAGAAGTAAAGAAAGCCTTGGGAGCTATGCAAAGGGGGATGGCAGCTGGGGAGGATCAGGTAACGGCAGATTTGTTGAAGGATGGTGGGCACGTTGTTCTAGAAAAACTGGCCACGCTGTATACACAATGCCTAATGACCTCGAGCGTACCGGAATCTTGGAAGAACACTAACATAATCCTAATCCATAAGAAAGAGGACGCCAAAGACCTGAAAAATTATAGACCGATCAGCTTACTGTACGTTGCCTACAAAGTATTTACTAAGGTAATCGCAAATAGAATCAGGAACACCTTAGACTTTCATCAACCAAAGGACCAGGCAGGATTCCGTAAAGGCTACTCAACAATAGACCATAATCACACTATCAATCAGGTGATAAAGAAATGTGCGGAATATAACCAACCCTTATATATAGCTCTCATTGATTACGAAAAAGCGTTTGATTCAGTCGAAACCTCAGCAGTCATGGAGGCATTACGGAATCATGGGGTAGACAAGCCATATGTAAAAATACTGAAAGATATCTATAGCGGCTCCACAGCCACCGTAGTCCTCCATAAAGAAAGCAACAACATCCCAATAAAGAAAGGCGTCATTCAGGGAGATACGATCTCTCCAATGCTATTCACAGCGTGTTTACAGGAGGTATTCAGAGACCTGGATTGGGAAGAACTGGGGATAAAAATTAATGGAGAGTACCTTAGTAACTTGCGATTCGCTGATGATATTGCCTTGCTTAGTAACTCAGGGGACCAATTGCAATGCATGCTCACTGACCTGGAGAGGCAAAGCAGAAGAGTGGGTCTAAAAATTAATCTGCAGAAAACTAAAGTAATGTTTAACAGACTCGGAAGAGAACAGCAGTTTAAGATAGGTAGCGATGCACTGGAAGTGGTAAGGGAATACATCTACTTAGGACAAGTAGTGACTGCGGATCCAGATCATGAGACTGAAATAATCAGAAGAATAAGCATGGGCTGGGGGGCGTTTGGCAGGCATTCTCAGATCATGAACAGCAGGTTGCCATTATCCCTCAAGAGAAAAGTTTATAACAGCTGTGTCTTACCAGCACTCACGTACGGGGCAGAAACCTGGAGGCTTACGAAAAGGGTTCTACTTAAATTGAGGACGACGCAATGGGCTATGGAAAGAAGAATGATGGGTGTAACATTAAGGGATAAGAAAAGAGCAGATTGGGTAGGAGAAGATACACGAGTTAATGACATCTTAGTTGAAATTAAGAAAAAGAAATGGGCACGGGCAGGACAGGTAATGAGGAGGGAAGATAACCGATGGTCATTAAGGGTTACGGACTGGATTCCAAGGGAAGGGAAGCGTAGCAGGGGCAACAGAAAGTTAGGTGGGCGGATGAGATTAAGAAGTTTGCAGGGACAACATGGCCACAATTAGTACATGACCGGGGTAGTTGGAGAAGTATGGGAGAGGCCGTTGCCCTGCAGTGGGTGTAACCAGGCTGCTGCTGCTGCTGCTGCTGCTGCTGCTGCTGCTGCTGCTGCTGCTGCTGCTGCTGCTGATGATGATGATGATGATGATGACGATCAGTCTGCACGGTCCAGCCACCTCGTGGCGCAGAGCTTAACCAGCCAAACAAAGAGCTAGTATTGCTCTAACCAAATGTAAACCATTTTAAACATTTACAAAAACAATGTGTTCACGATTACGCTCCTCGAAAAATTTACAACACCAGCAAAGAAGAATGAACTTCATAGCTGCTACTGTGTTTGTTTGAGCTCTTTGCCGCCAGGTGGCTGTACCATGCAGACCATTCACATTTGTGCCCCTGCTCATCCCATTAAACAGCACGGTCAACTGGCCAGGCCCAGTGCGCTTGCACCTGCGTTTACCTGAATACCGGACCCGTGAAACACTATTGTGGTAGTTATCCTCCGGCGTAAAGTGACGGTTGCAAAGGTGCAAATTCTGGCGCTGATCGGATAGCCACAGTCCGATGCGCTGCAGCCATTGCACTTGTCTGCTGCCTTGCAGAGGAACGCAATGTCTCAGCTTGACATATTCCCTGTCGCTACGTTTGAAGCCCACATTGTAACAAGGGCGAACCATGGTGCTTGCGAAAATAAAGATCGAGATCAACACTGACCACAGAGCTCTTGTCAACACGGAGCACATCGTAACACAAGCAGACGACACTGGCTTTGTGCTGCAAGTGCTTAAGTGTAGTGAGAAAATGTCCTCGTGCATTCTTTTTCTGTTACTTGCTTTTTATAGAAACAAATTAAGTAACATTCCAAATATTACGAACAAGATTTGGTTACCATAAAGTTGGAAAAAATAATTGATGACGCGCCCTGGGCAGCCAATCGGATAGCTTGCCGTACTAGCGTCATTACAGCAACTTGCGCCAAATGGTCAGGGACGGCTGAAAATTCAGCCAAGTGGCATGCTGCAATCGATAGCGATGTACATTTTTAGAACCTTATAATAAATTTTAGGCTTTACGCAGAGCAGTTAGATGTGCGAATTAATGTTCAGGAGGACCTAGCCTAACGACTCAGTACGTTCGTACAAAATCACCAAAATCGTTTCAGGGTCTTTTTAACTTCTATAAACATGTTAGGATGGGTTCTGGCAGAATTCTTGCATCTTTGCAACACTAAAAAACTGGTCACCATTGTTCCCAGATTATTAAAACCTCCACTTCCTAGAGGTGACCGTGCTCAGGTGTGAGATGGATGGTTCAATGGAGTTAGCACTGCGAGTTTGACAGCGGCCTCGCCTGGTTGGGAGAGTTAGCGAAAGGCAAACTTCAATAATTGCTGCACATCACAAAGGTGAATCAAAATGACAAAAAGTTAGAAAGATATTTGCATTACAATCGTGCTAAAGCAATTGGAAACTATTTTACTGGTGGGAGACTTGCTGCAAAAAAGTTCACTAGACTGTCTTCGGGTATCCAAGCTATCCTTCGTATAGCAACCACAAGAGGAATCAGTGAGAGGAGTTTTGGTTCAGCTGGTTACAATGAGCCAAACAGAACCAGGCTGGGCCAGGTACCGGCCACGGTTAAAATCACTGGGCTGGGCTCAAGCGGCCTAACGCATGGTAGTTTCGGGCTCAGGTCGGGCCTGAAAAACCGGCCTGTGCAGTGCTCTAGTACACGCCACTGCTTGCCTTTCTCCACGTTGTGCCTTCTCGTGTCTTGCACACAGGTGGTTCCTGGCAGGGCAGATTTCTTATACTTAAAGAATTTGCTCAGCCGGCACACGTGAGGCTGGTGCAGAGCAGCCTGCACAATGCCCTTCAGTCTCCTTGATGATGCTTGGAGAAAACTGAACTCAAGTGCAATTGTGAGCTACTCCCACTGTGTAGCATTTGCCTCAAAGCTGCAAGATACAGGCATACGGTATTCTGCTGAGTTAAAAAATGAAGGTGCCAGCCATGGACAGGCCACAACTTCAGATGTTTTGTTTGAAGTAAGGCGTTTCGTTTGACTTGAATTTGAGGTTGATGGTTGCAACCTGTTCCGAGAATACTGCTGAGCGCGAACCATTCTCCACACGAAATTATTTTTAGTACTACTTGAACTTAATGAATGAATGAATTAACCAATTAATAGACCATTCATTTGCTTACAATGGTTCATTCACCTAAGTAGGAAAGAGAGTGACAGGCGCATACGAAAAAATAGGTGGGGGGGGAGTTGAGCTAAAGTTTTTGTGTTTCAAAGTAACATCATACGTGTGCTTTAGTACATGTTTTCATAAAAAATAGGCACAGTTTTGCCCAAAAGGCAAAGCATCAATTTTGATAGTAAATTAGTAGACAGCTATACAAACGAAGTAGTTTTATCAGCCATTAAACTTGTAAACATTTGCTTACTAACTAAATTAGCAAGTATGGTGTGACGTGTGCACAAGCACACATGAACACATCTCACTCAATGATTGTGCACGCTTGTCAAAGCACTGGAGAGAGGAAGCGCAGCCGCAGCAGCAAGTGAATTGACCTTCGTGCTGCCTTTCACTTCATTGCGAATTAAGCGGCGAGAACACAGCACACATGAAGCTATCAGCACTCGACGCACTCTGTCTCCATCAAAGATCACTTTTAAGAAAGGGCCCACGCGACCGCGCCATATGCTGCCACCACTGCAGTAGAACGCTCCCTCAGCCCCCCCTCGGTGCCTTGCACGCGATCGAAGACTGGGCGCTTCCTTCTCGCTTCCACCCTTGTGAATGCAAGATTGAGCCGCCATGGTCGGCTCACCTTTGCACGCTTTCACTCACACATACCATATATGGCGTACAGTGACTATGTTAGCACACTTGGACACTATACGGGACATCACACCAGCCCCACAAATGCACCTGAAGTGTCCATATAATTGCTGTCACAAGAAAAAAAAACCTTGTGAATGGAACATAGTTCCCCATCCCTTGATGCTGTCATTGACAAGATTCAACTGTGCAAAAGAGTTCAAGGCCTATTTTGTTAATGGAAACACAGGGCTCCTAAGGTATGCATGATGGCATCATACATTGAGCATACAAATTGAAAGTTCATCTTTAGGTTGAATGTGTCCACTGCTGAGCATAAGATGCAAAGAGGTCTTACAGCTATGCAAAGAGCTTCCTTTCATATAATACCGCACTGCAACAGAAACAAATATTTAAGGGAAAGACATTTTCTAACTGCTTATATTAGTGTACATGAAGAGTGTAAGAAACGAGTGCAGAGAAACAATAAAAACCTAAAGCACGCCCTATTGACATAGCAAGACCAGCTGACTGACCAGCTGTACAAAACATGTTGCAACTGGTGAGTGAAAAAGCAATAGGTTTACTGCAGATGAACTTACATGTGCCGTCAAGGAAAAGGTCCCGTGTGTCATCAAGGACATTCTTGACTAAGTAGTCGGCAAAACGAAGGTCTTCCATGGTGAGGTAGAGCTGTCGCCGAAGGTCACTGTCTAAGATTGTAATTTTACATTCATCTACCTGCAAAGGACAAAAAGAAAAGGTCTCACTTCATGCGACTTCATGTGTATTATATGAGGTGTTCCAAGCAACTGAGGCAAGACTCTACAGTTTGCAAGCTCGAAACGAGAAAACATTTACTTGCTTGTCTTTTGGCTGCACATGCATTTGTTTGTAGGCGCATTCACTTGTGTATGCCCATTTTCTGACATAAAGAACTTCCAAAAAAATTATTTGCAGCCAGTGAGTATAGCTTAGAATTGAAGGATACACTGGATAGTTTACACAAGCAGATATTAGTGTATTGCCATGCAGTAGTGAAGGTGCAGAAAACTGCAGCAATACTGTCAATGATGAAACTAGCCTTTTCTTGGGCGAAGTTGTGCCCCCACAAAAACAGGCTACACTCAAAGAACAACGATAGCAGCAAAAACAGTCGGGGATCGGTGAAAGTCTGATCAGCAGGTCAATCGCTTTGGCTTTTATACATCACGAGTGTTCAGTGCAATTGCTCATGCCCGTGTAGTTTCCAGAAACTACCAAACAATTCATGTTGCACATGCAATCTGATTATACAAGGTTTGGCGAGGACATGCACAAAAGATAGAGTCAACGATAACATTCACGCAAGTTCTAAATCATGCATGTGTGCCTTGTGCTGAGTGATGATGTTTAAGATTTGTTATCTTGTGAAAAAGCAGTCACTGGAGAAACATAAACAAGCACACATGTCAATATGTGGTTTCATCTATTTTATTTGTAAACTGTTTGTTTGTTCTATAACGCGAGGAGTTACTGCTCAGAAAAAAAAAGAAGACATTGTACACTGTAGTTACACGTAGGTTAGTCATACGCAAGTGTGCACACAGGGAGTATTCATGTGACGTATATGCCACAGTGTTTCCCTATTCATAGCTTCTAGTGTACTGCTGGAGACAAATGAATCAAGAAAATTTGTAGCTTTTCACCATGCTGGCTGGGCAGCCTTGAAAACATCAGTGCACACTCCCCTATTTTGTCATTGCTTATTTTTAAAAGCCACCTTTTACTCAGGTAACATCCTGAGCACATTTTAAGCAACCAGTAGTATTTCCACTGCCTTGTCAAGCAGGAACTCATTAGCCCCGCAGTTAAACACAACAAGAATGCATGATGACATCACATTGCGTTGCCAGCCATACCTCAACAATGACATCAAAGAGGTGCTTTTTTTGCTTGAACAGGTCGTTTGTTGCTCCCACAACACAGCTTCGTATGCTGATGTCACTGAGTAGGTCTATGGTAGGCAGAGATACATATGGCAAGCATAATGAACCCTGGAGAGAGCAGGAAAAATATATTTTGATGAAGTGCCAATTTTCACGGAAAAAATTTTATTAGTGTTCATCTAAACTAAAATCAACATGAGTATTTTAGAATGTAACAGTTTGAAATTTTAATAGTGCGAGCTTTAACAGTTTTGGTGGGCATGCAACACTGCTTCATCTCATCTGAAAAAAATGACACATGGTAAGTGAAAGAAAACATCACACACAAAAGAGGTTAATGCATCCATCATCATCCAACAATAGCCAGTCTTCTAAGACAACACCTCTGATGTTATTTTATTCAGTCTCAACTTCTTTAAGCATACAGCTCACTTGTCATTTTAGCCAGTTATTTTCCTTTTAGATAGCTGCCTCAACATATTTCACTATAGTTTATATGATTAATTAGAATTTATAAGACAAGGCCACCTTATGCACCATAAAGGATTATTAGGAGCACATTTCACTGCAATTCACAAGAGAACAACACTGCTACCCATTAATATATACCCATCAAGGTGAATGACAATTACAAATGTACCGATAGCAAGGTAAATTATTTTACATTAGTGATCAACAAGGCATACAAATGAGCCATGAGTCAGATAGCAATAATAAACACCCAGCATCAGTAAACAAGTGAGGTTAATTTTAGGGGTGTGCAAATATCCAAAAATTTGAATACCAGTTGAATATTGCATTTTTAATATTCATATTCAATTCAAGCACCAGGTATTTGAAATTTTTTAAATATTAGTTATGGTAGAATATTTGAAACAAATCTAACATATTGCAGGCTGTGTGGGAGCATACGTGATTACATGAGGTTGGTTCTATAGGACCAGAGATTCTGCAGACGGTTTTGTGCTATTTAGCCCGCTCCTGTCATGACAATTTATTGCATAATGTAAACTCAGCCACTAGACGACTAAGATTTGCGTAAAAGCCAACGTCTCAGTGGCAAGAGGAACGGGTCTGCATCAGCAAAGGCACAACTTAGTGCAATGAATGGGAAGGGGGCAATCCGCCTTTTTCATTTCTCTTTGCTGCCCTCTGCCGCCCGCTGCTGGAAACGTTTTGGAAAGGTGCCGGGACTTTCGCCGCTAGATTTGTGGACCTGCACCCACGTTGAGTGCGTGTCAGTTGTGCATTTAGTGGATCACGAATCATTATTAATGGCTTCTCTGGGGCAGAATGTCGTTCCTGGAAGCCATGAGGCACTCAATGACTATTGGGTGAGCAGGTCTGAGTATGCTGTTGCGTAAACAATGTGGCCGATAAAGGCACGCTGGGTTCCCTTTGCTGACACGACTGCCTTGGAGTTTGTTGTTGCTGATTTCTGCACTTGGAGCTTACTTTTGTATTCTTTTTAAACATTATTTAGATATTTCGCATATTCAAGAAGACTTCGAGCGCAGCCTTCCACGCCGGATTTATCAAAGCTGTGTACTTGTTTACATCGGCATCTATGGACACAGATTGTTGTTAGCGTCAATCATTATGGAAAAGATGCATCGCTGATATGAAATAATGTCAAAACGTTGTAAAACAGACATATCCACATATGTGCCGTGCCGTTCCACCCTGAGACAAGTCAATATGAGGTACCGAACCACTTAAACAACGGCAAGTGCGACCCAGATAACAATTACGGGCTGTTACAGTTTGCGCGTGCCATAAAACATTATTAAAGAAAACTGTGCTCGCGTAAATTAAGTGCCCATTTGTAGGCCGTGTTGTTCTTTCGTGAAAACGCGGACACCATCACTGATACCGTTGGTATAACTGAGCGAGACGGTTGTTTATGCTGCTGTGTACCACATGCACCGTCTCACAGCATAGGGTTTCATACAATAATTACTAGAGGAACTCTGGTGCTCGTGCCTATGGGAGCTGCAATGAGAGCGGTTGTACCAGCATGGGAATTATGGGAAGTACATGGATTTGCCTAAACTTCATCCTTTTGGCTTCAAACGGCTTTGTAACTTCGTAAACTCGTCATATTCAACAATGTATTGCATAATAAATAATTAAATAAACATAATTAAAATCGTCCGACGGCAGGATTCGAACACAAGAACTCTAGCACAGAGGCCTGAGACTGAAACCATTAAGCCACAGATGCATGTATCAACAAGTGAATGAAATGCCCTTTTGAATTTATTGCAGGCATGCCAGTGCCTTCAGACGCTTGGCACGTTTCGATTTGGCCACCTGGACAAGCTCAATCGTTGCAATTAATAGCAATTGTGTGTGTTCACGGAGTCTCCTGCACTTCGAAGAGTATAGATTGCGCTGAAATTTACAACAATAAGATTTCTATAGCATAATATACAAAGCCACAAGAACGTCTGAATCCACGAACACGAAGATCAGACGAATCCACGTACTTCCCATCATTCCCATGGTGGTACAACGACTGCAGGGCCAGAGTTCCCTCTAGTAATTATTGTCTGAAACTCTATGACGTACAGACCCACCCATCTACGTAGCAAATGCGACCTCCAGCCTACCAGTATAGTGACGTACAGTTGTTGGCATAGCGTTATGCCACCACTTGCCACTTATTGTGTATGCGCTGTGCGAAGTGAAGTGTAGTTGATTACAAATCGCTAAAGACAGAACTGAACTGTAAAAGCAGTTTCCTTCGTCCTAACTGCTTACGTTTCAGTTCAAGTCCGCCAGTAGTGGGTGCACGAACACGACGGCGCCAGGCTTTGCTTAACAGGATCAACATTGGCTTAAACTACATGTGCACGGCTTCAGAGGATTGAAGCGTGTGCATTTCAACTTCATAGGCATGCTTTGACTCACTTTGAGCACGATTAATTATATATACAAGCGAAGGCGCTGTCACTATCGTGTTGTCACTTTGATGGCCGATCACGTAGGGTTCAGCCGAACGATGGTCGGCACACTGATTTTATCAGTGCCATCGGCAAGAAAGCCCGCCACAGTGAAACTACTCGTGTTCGTCAGTTGCGTTGTTGTCGGCCTAGTATGATAAAATGCTTTCAGTGATGCACTGTACTGAATTGCCGGTCAATCGGTGACGTGAGCGTCTTGTCGATCTCGCATCAACGAAGTGTTACCACGCCTTTAACGAGTACATGAAGTCAGGCACGCGCTGCCACCCCCAGGAAGTCAGGACTGATGCTGGAAGAAGACTTTATCAACAATGTGATGTTTTTAGGTGTCGCCCCAGTGTAACACACAGGTTTTTTGTTAAATTTCCTAGCCATCAACGAAAGGCAGCAACTACATGGCTCATGGTGCAGTCTTAACCACTCGGACGAAGCCCTGGCCACTTTCTGTTTTAAAGTGGAGTTGTAGTCTTACGCACTGCACGTTTTTGGCAGCGGAACGACGTCGAGCTACCAGTAGACTTTCAACGCTGAACACGGCACGAGTGTTTGCAACAGCCCACGTCTGAGTGCCTTTTTTTTTTTTTTTTTTCGGGGGACTTTTTGGTACGCAGCGACGTGCGCAACCTCTTTGAAACGGGTTGTGAATAAATCGCTGGGCAGGGCGCATGCGCCGCCATGCCATGAAAAAGGCGGATTGCGCAAAGGAGTCCTACTGCAATAAAAATTTGTTGAAAGTAAAAGTCTACTAGGCCGATCCACTACAGTGGTATTCCTCTAACACCCTCACTATGAAAACATATTTTTAAAAATTCTAAGATTTTACACGCCAAAACCACGATATGATTATGAGGAGTGCTGTAGTGGGGAACTGTGGAAGCTTCGACCACCTAGAGATCTTTAACATGCCCCCAATGCACAGGACAAAGGCGTTTTTGCATTTCGCCCCCGTCGAAATGCGACCGCCGCGGCTGGGACCTCGTGCTTAGCAGCGCAACACCATAGCCACTAGGCCACCGCGGCAGGTATGAAAACGTGTTGGCTGCTCACTGCAAGCCTATCTGGCCCCTCTGCTCAACACGCCATGCTCTTGTTACAGCATTTCAACATAGAGTGATGGGAGGTTTGCAATGGGCATTACCACAATGCTTGCGTGCATAGCACCTATGTTAAAGGGCACTATTGAAAATATAGAAGTATGAGAGCATTAAACATCCTTAAATAGCATTATAATCCTAATATATTTTTTTTATTCTTCAAAGCAATCAAAGGTGCCATTCTTTTTCTTCAAACGCCATGTTATATTTTTGGTTGTGTTGTATTCATCCAAATGCAATATTTTGACAGCAGTGAGCCAGTCAGACATCTCACACTGAAGGAAAACCACACATGCTGCACTGAAGGAGCATGGGTACTAGCATGCGGTGCAAAACGTGGGGGAAAGGAAAGACACTGTGTTTCTGCAGCTCTTTTCTAACCAACAGTCATAGCAAACAGTTTGTTTTGGGTGGGTGCCAGCACAGCTTTTACCTCGCTCATTTATCATTATTGATGCAGCACTATCTAAAGTCCTGAACTAATCACTTCATGACAAATGCACTGACAAGTGAGACAGGGCCAAAAGCCATTGGATTTACAGGCGCTTGATGCTGTATAATAATGCACAGGATGGTGAGACCATAGTGTGTAATATGCACAAACTTTTACTGTAATGGTTTACTAATATATGTTTTACTGTTAGCAACATAAGTGCAGTGTTCCAACATGTTAAAGAAATAATGACTGAAAGGTGGGCAAGTTAGTGTGGGTTCATAACTATGCTTGGGCAGCATGACGTAGCATGGACAAAAGAAGAGATGAAGAGATTACGCGTTAAAAATCTTGCTAATAAATGCAACAGCATATCAATAATTTATATTCTATTCAATATTTGAAGCTACGTATGCACATTTAATTCATACTCAAAGATCTTGATATTCACACACCTGTAGTTATATTTATTTCAATGTTACACATACCCTCAGAGACTATTATTGAGAAGGGCAGTCTGTTTCAGACTCAAGCAGCGGAAGACAATGAGTCAGAACTGTGTAAAGAAGAGTTGGTAGACTGGCTACTAATGACAGTGATGTATACTATGACCTCTGAGATTTGTTAACGGACTGCAAAGTGCAGTCTCGAATGACACATTAGCACAATGGCACAATGGCACACTAGCACACACAAGGACTGCACCTGTCCTTGTGTGCTCTCGCCATGATCGTTTATTCACGCTGTTAAAACATGTTTGCTAATATGCACCAACTCGCCCAACAACAAGTTATTCCATTCTGCAATAAGAATAGCTCTAAGTAGAGCTGTCAGTAGGAAGAGCTGAAAGCTCTTTTTTGTGATAATACATACCTAGTAGGGGTATAGTTGGTGAAGTTTGATGTAGCTACAGTAGTTTTCCCTTAGTTCCCATCCCTGTCACCTTATCATGTTTTTTAAGGTTGCCATGTTTTAAAAGTGAAAAATGAAAGCTAATTTTATTAGTTAGAAATGTGAGAAAAATAAAGCAAGTACATAGAAGCCGTTAATGGGCACCAAATGGCTTCTGCTCCAAGACTGTCTTTCTGCGAAAAGAGGATGCTTGCCTTAGAGAAGATGCAAAGTGGCATGCCACAGTCTTGATTTGGCAGAGCTATGACCTTAGGAATGCTCTGCAGAAGCAGCAGGTCATCTAGGTCCCGGCTGGTCAAGTCTGAGACACTGCCCAGTTCACCTCCTTCACTAGCAAGGTTGAGGGTCACCAAACCTGAACCATCTTCGCATGGTGTTGTTGACCCATCAAACTCACTGGCAAAATCGCTGTCGTCGCCTGCTCCGGGCGCACCGCCCTTTGTGACACCAGATGGTGATTCCTGCATGTGCGCATGCTTGTAAGTGTTCTACCTGTGACAGTGAGACAATCATGAAGTTGTTAACAGCACACGCAGATAAAACTGCTTCCACTTCCCATTTATTTCACAGTTGTCAGTGTTCTACAGTGTTCCAAATGCTATGACGCCATCTACCATCCTCGCTCAATGGTCCCAAGGGCCACTGCATCATTTGCTCTCTGCAAGCCCACCACACTCGCATGCACAGCTATGGAAGTTAACTGTGAAAGCCAATGACAGACTCACAAAGCAGCACTGTTCAAAGGTGAAAGAGGAAAGATGAGATAGATATTTGCAGTGACCAAAAGGAAGTTACTACAGCAAGGGAGCTCCTCACTATAGTCACAACACTATAGTAATGGGGCAACAGCAGCCAATACAGAACGTTCCCGTCAGTTATTGTGGCGCCATGCAAAAGCATTGCAATCATGACGGCGAGGTCCTCGGTTCAAGTCACGTGCCGTAATAATCTCTTTGTTTTTTTAATATTGCTTCATTATTATATTATTTTCCTCCTTTGACTCCTACATTACATATGCTTTTTTCCCATGCTTCACCACCAGGCCTGACATGGAGGCTCCCTGCCAAGGGGAGAAAAGAGAGGGGAGGGGGAGCTTTGGTAGATCCCGATTTAGTGGCCGCAGACCAATGAATAATGACATATTGTTACGTTGTTACTGTGCTCCCCAGTGACACGTGCCAATCACTAACTAGCACAACTCTGTGCACATAGCATGCATGGCAATAAAAAAATGGCCCCCTCATTTTAGTAACTACACTATTATGATGGGCCCCCAGCTGTAGTGAGTGCCAGACCAAAAAGCAGAGAAAAGAAGACACCACACTCTGAACCTGTTCAGTGGAATTAAATATGATGCCCAGTACCGACTGGCACAAGGCTTTCAAGCTGCTTGCTATTTGGCATTTTGAGTAAACTGTTTTTTGGCCTGTGTCAATGGCATTTAAAAATAACTGAGCTACATGTAGAAGTGTTCTTGCACTGAAAATATCCAAAGTTCTGGTTTACAAGAAAGGGTGGATGACACTCAATCTTTTCATTGAGTGGTGCCAGGCATGGGATGCCGAACCGGACTGATGCTGCGCCGCCGAGTTTGTCTTCTTGTAGACGAAGGCTTCCCATGAACGGCATTTTAGAACTCTGCAAGTGGCCAAAATGAATGCAACCCCAACCTTCACTTGGACGGATCTTTACATTACATTTTGAAGTTAACAAAACCATCGCACGCCACATTGGCGCTTCACAGAAAAATAATTGTGGCAGCTGCACACAAGACTGATTGCTGTGCGATTTGCAGGGCCACACTGAACGCGTTACATTCGTGCTCGCACACAGTTACGCATGTTTGGGAATGGACTCGAATGATCTTCAAGCTGAAAGCCGCTTCAACATTTTTGTGCGTTCCACACAGCCTTCGAAAAGCAAGTCGGTAAGTTCCCGCTTTTCATGGCCTCGAGAAACTGTCCGAAATGTGCAGAGATCTCAGATAAACTTCATATAAGCATATCTTATATTTTGAATTATGAATATATCAAACTATTTTGCAATCCCCTTTGAACCTGATATATCTGGGATCAAGCGCAACAGGTCATTAAGCTTGTTGTCACATTAACAAAAAACTAATGGACACAATGTGCAGGGAAACATCTATGTAAACTCTAGTAATGCAGCATGTACTTACAATAAGAATGAACAATTGCATACCCTGGATGTGAGACTGTAGATGGCAGATGGCAGCTTACTCCAATTGAATCCTCGATTGCCAAGAAAGCTGGCAGTTTCTTTAGTGGCAACAGGTGTTGTAGGTGATTTCATCATGTCACAGTCCTCCCTTTCTACAAATTCCAACTTAGACCTGTAAATGGTGAATGATAACTCTTGTCATCATGCCGCATTGATTACAACAGCACATATTTCTCTACAATAGGAAAGTGGCTCACTACTAACTATATTTGTATGCTACAAAAGTCTGCAATCTTCTGCCCTGAGGTGCTATTAAAATGCAAAACTCCCACAAACCTTGCCTCTTTGGAAACCGTTTGGCTAGCTGCATCCTGATCATGATAAATCCTCTCCTTGTGGCGAGGATCTATCACGATCAGGATGCAGCTAGCCAGACAGTATCCTTCAACGGAAGTCACCACACGGTTCTTGGGAAACCCATCAATTTCAAGAAGCTTTAAGAAGCACTGTTATTCTTGGTCATAGGCAGCAGATTCAATGGAATACCAAAGCAAGGGCATAATTGTAGCAGCGCATTTATTATAGCAGTACATGCCAAAATAATGAAAAAAGAACACATGCTAGGGCAAACAGCTGAACAAACAAGTGGTTCATAGTGCTTCAGCAGTCAAGAGGTGGAACAGAACTACACACATTCATTTTGGTGTTCACAGCTACATGCACACCAGACTCTGAGGAGTGTTTGGTAACCTTATATAAGAAACTCTGAGATCATCAGTTAACCTGATTCAACAAGATTTTAAAGCGAAGCTTTTTTTGCCTTTTGCTTCGACTTTCCCACTGCTACTGCTTCTGCTGTGGCTACTGCTGTCCGGCACACCGTACGGGTCAGAGAGTGGTTCAGAGTGAGAATACATAGAAGGAGCGTGGCAGAGAAGAAAAGAGACACAAGGAACTTGTTTGGACCGCACTGCGTCGAACGTGTACAATGCCCTCTGGAGTTCCAGGGTTGTCGCCCCATTAGCCTCTTGACAGCTGTAATTATCCGTGACCCTCCGCAAGGCCTTACCTTTCTACCAACGTGCAAGTCCAGAGGGAAGCTAGATCGAATGGAAGAGAGAAGGGTAGAGAGGAGGCAGAGAATGGGTAGAGCCGGCCTTGCCACTCTTCATTCGCAGTTCCCATACAAATAGAAGATGGGGGGGGGGGATAGGCAAAAGGAGACATGAGAAGGGAAGGAAATTCTGGATAAACTTAAGTTCGAAGTATGGTACAGTGCATTTCTGCTATTTCTGAAGAATAAAACCTTGCAAGTATGTCTAGCGGACAACTTATGCAGGGTGTGCAGAAGCAGAGCCACATTAATTAAAATACACCGCAAAGTCTAGGCGACACAACGGAAGTGGTCGCAAGTCAAATCAACACTTTTGTGCCCGCTGCAATAGCTTTGCAGCTATGGCATTGCTCGAGGTCGCAGATTTGACCGAGGCAGCTGCATTCAGACAGGGGAGGAATAAAAAACACTCCTGCATTTTGATTTAGGGACGCGTTAAAGAACACAACAGTGCCAAAATTAAGCACAATATTTATGACAAAATTAAGCACCACTACGGCATGCCTCATAATCAGATTGTGGTTTTGGCATGTACAGCCCCATAATCCAATTTAAGTTTAATGCTTCTGCCACGATGCGATGTGCCATGCGAGGCAATGACAATGCTCAACCCTCTTGGAGGTTATGAAATTTGGCACACAACAACGCCTCATGTCGCCGACAGAAGACATCACAGCTGAAGGCGACGAAGGGACTACTTCGTTTTTTTTTTTTTAAAGAGACTGGATTGGACAAGCGGCAGTGACAGTGGTATCACGTACCACGCAGAGTGATGACTCTAATTGGTGATGTGTGTGCTGTGCTATGTGCTCTCTCTCTCTTCCCCATCTTTCCTCCCCCCCATCCCGCTCCCATGTGTAGGGTAGCAAACTGGTTGAGCTAAACTGGTTAGCCTCCCTGCCTTTCCTTCTCCACTTTTTCTTTCCTTTCTTTCTCAAGCAAACACCTCTCCCTTTGTATTTTGCGTACTATGCAGACAAACAGCAATGTTGCATGCAAGCTAACGTTTAACATCAACTCACCACTCTTGCGTTGGACAAAACGTTGAAGAAATGAAACATTTGCCGTCAACATCACCGCTAATTATCGTAAATCAAAGCAAATAGCACAGAAAGCTTCGCTTACATCAATTCCCACAGTGTGCGGGATCTGCATAATTTTTTTTCTATGAAAACCTTGGCCCTTGTTCCACTTGCTGACAGATTGTACGAAGACATAGCTGCTACAAATTACAAGAAAAAATTTCATTTTACAAGTACCACATTCTAAAAATGGGCTGTCAACAAATTTCAGTGCATGCATGAGTCTCGCACGACTAAGGCTACCACGCAAAACTGGCAAACCTATTAAAGCAGTGCAAATGCAGTCACTTGCCTCATTTCCGTCTTTTCTTTGGGATCTGAGTCTAGGAGCTCATCTATTTCAGACACAAGTTTGTCCTCTTCTTCAAACACAGCATCATCGGTGACCCTATTCAGGTATGGGATGTCTCCAAGGCTCACTGGCAGAATCTTGCTGATTAACTCCTTGCCAACAGAACCCAAGGAGAGCCGTGGTGCTTCAGTCTTCTCTTTCTTCTCATCAGAATCTTTTTGGCTGACAGGCAATGGCTTAACATCATCTGTTGCATTTTCAAATGACTCGGCTCGCTTGGCCAGGCATTTAGACTCTGAGTTCCGAATTGTCTTGGACAGCAGACTCAAGTCTTCGGGTGAGTGCACCTGCTCTTCTCTCATTGGACCTTCTGAGCTGGAATCTTTTTCCCTAAAGATAGAATTAAGAACCACTTTAGAAGCAACCAGCAATAGCTGAAAGGCTTTTAAACAACTCTCAAATGTAGTGCCAATATTTTGCATACATCAGTGCTTGTCGTCCACACAATCGACAGAAGGCTTTGAAAGCATGCATCATAATTAAGCAAAATCTTTTGAGGCACAGAATTCACAAAAAAAAGTGAAATTTCCTCGTGGCTACACCACACAAGCTGAAATTTAAATTAGCCAGAGAGGGGAGGAAAGGCAGGAACACCCGATTTGCCCAGTTTGCTACCACACATATAAGGAGATGGATGGGGAGATGAAAGACAGAGAAGATGAGAGTTCCGATCAATCACGCGCACTAGACAAGGTGCAGTATGTCCACGAGTGGGCACTCAAATCTGTCGCCTTCATGAGAAGAACCTGTGTGGCTTTCTAGACTAGTGAGCTGTGAGGCCAGGCTACCAGGGCCTTTGCCTGGGTAAAAAGCTGATTGTCCAGTCTATTTAAGGCACACTGGATAGTCTGGCATTGTTTATGAAGCAGGAACAGTGGTGGACAATGTAGTGCACATATGGCAAAGTATTAACTGCATACGTAAATTCAAATATGGATGTGTTGGTGGCAAGAAATTTAGTTTTTTCCTGAGGTCCCACACACGAAAAGCATTTGTAGTGAAAGATTATATCGCTGACACCACTGCCTCTTCAGCATCTTTAGAGAATGAGAGAATAATGCAAGACAATTGCACGAATTGGACAAAGGAGAAAGAACAGCAAGAAAGAATTCACAGGGAACCAAAGAAACAACTAGTCACACAGCTTCTAGCAAACACTTAGCATTTGCCAGAGTTAGAAGCCAATCTAGAAATTTAGGGATGTAATCACAAACCATATGCTTGAGGCATTTCTTGCTCTGCAAAAGGATTGAAAGTTGTTACCTTTTGCGTCTTTATCTAAACATATACCATGCTGTGTGACTCTGACCAGATTTATCGTAAAATCAACATTCTAAAAGAATGTTCTTGTATTTTAGTGTATGTTGGGCAGCGTAACTCAGTACTGTAATCACACACTGTCATTGCCTGCCAAGTAAACTGTGGTTTGATTTTAACACTTGCCTTTCTCAAACTTTAAGGGCAGGACAAGGATGGACTGGACTAAATGCATAAAGGTAGCATTATAGCTCCAAACAGCATGACCTAGCACTGTGCATAAATAACAGTTCAAAATGTGAACACTGCCCATCTTGTTCCAGGTATCATTGCAGATTTTTGGGCAATGGAGTTGTGATGTGAGAAGTTCATGAGACAGTGCCATGGTGGAAGAAGAGAAAGAAGAGGACAACAAAGATTGCTTGTGTGGAGGTGAATGCCGTGCTGAGTGGAAGACGATGACATCAAAGAGCATCAGGCAGGAGAACACACAGCGCAAGAAAACAAAAAACAAAAGGAAAGTGATCCAATCAGGAAGTCCGCAGAGCTTCCAGGGGTCAATTGTCGGTGAACACCGAGACCCAAGGATCCCCAATCCGGAAGAGATGAATGGACCAAAGGGGCAGAAAAATGAGGCGCACTGGCAGAAGAGAGGGAGAGTTCCAGAAAGTGATGCAAGGGTGAAGAGCAGCCACGGGACCAGGAGCTGAAGACAGGCTGTTGGGTTTCGGACCCGAGCCTCCAGGACTTCACCTAACCAGGGCATCCTGCCAACCTGTTCTCAGGTGTCGCTGCTCTTCCCAAGCACGGACTGCTACCCAAGGCCAGCGAACTTCTGTGCCCGCGGATAGAGTGCGAGCAGTCAGGCTATGGGCCCGAGTTTGTGCCCAGCTGCCTGGCCAGAACGCCACCATCTTCCCGTACCACCAAGCCGTCTGCGTCCCCTCTCCAAGCCAGAGCTGCCATGCTCTGGTCGTTGGCTCATCCATCAACAACATCAACGCTGTGGTGCAACCAATGCCACTTCTTTCACCGCCTCATCTCCGCCCCTCCGCGTCGAACTGTTGCATGCGCTCACATTCATAGTCTGCCCCTAACTCAAGTGCCGTTGGTACTTTCATAGCTCTGATTGTATGTTATTTCTTGTTGTGAATGTTTCATTGGATATTTATTTTATGTGTTTCTTTCCACACTAGTTGCATTAAAAGTTTTGTGTGCCTTTTGCAACAAATGGCTTTATCCTCAATTGGGTTCTCCGAGGCTCCGCCTCAGGGAACCGCCTGCAACACTTAAAGAACTTGTATCACAGCAATAGAACAAAATTTCTCTGCCAAAGTGATAAGAGCTGCAGCAGTTTTCAATATAACAGTTAAGCAACATTCAAAGTGCTCCTGCCATTTCTTACAGTTAAACTTGTACAGGTTTTTACACAGCCTGGATTCCTAGGCTACAGATGAGTTCATGGGGCAGCTTGACAAGCCCAATACCAAAATACCATGGCTTAACTTTCAGGGTGTTTACCAAGTTGACAATTCCAAATTCCCTGAGTTTTCCAGGTTTTCCCCGAGTGCCTTTGCAATATTACCTGAGTGACTTAGAACTTTGTTTTATGTCAAGACGGGCTCCCTACATCATGTCGCCCAATGGTGTCACTCTCTAGTAAGCATGTTAAAAAATAAAAAACAACGTAACCCAGTTTGAATAGTAAGGGGTAGTGTTTACTTTATTCAAAAAGAAAACAGAAGGGAGGGGTTAGTAAAATGCACAGCGAATAAAATATCTTCGAAAGAAATAGTAAAACCCATTGCAAATTGAGTCGAACATTCTCAAATATGAGCTATTTCTATCAACTGATAGCAAGCTAAATGGTATGAGGCTGAACTTTATCACAAGTGAGATTCTCTCGCAACAGCTGGGAAGTCAACCTCAACTGTCCTGATCTACTCTCAGCCCGTGCAAAACACGTCAGTGTTGCATTTCACTGTTCTTAAAGAGTTTTTTTGCTTGGATGAGGGACACCTGCATTTCGGCGTGAGCCAACACTTCGCTTTTAGAGTGCAGGCTCTCCTTCAAAAAAAAAACGGCGGAATGCTTCCTTTTCCGTTCATTGCTCAATGCGTATGTCCTATGTCTTCTTATTCTCCTTCGGCTGCGCGTTCGCCACACGGACTATTTGAAGCATCCTCTTGAATAGTACAGTCAGCGTACGATTTTTCGGACTCCATAGGGGCCGCGAAAACGTCCGAAAAAATGAATGCATGTCTTTTACAGCCCTTAAGGGCTCAAATCGCCACAGGCATGCCCGAAAAAGATCTGAAGGCCTGCCAGTACACTTATTAGGCATATAGGTGCTCGTACTGTGACAGGAGATGGCTGGTGCACGTGTGTATTCGCAACTTTCACGGCCTATAGGGGGCGTCACCTTAAATCCAACATGGCTGTCTGAGTGATTAAGAACTAGAGCAGTCGGTGCAGTGCTGCGGTTGTCTTGCTCGATGACATGTTGTTTCGGGTCGTCATGTTCAAATGTCACTTCAGTTTACACACCTGCAGTCGTTAGACTGCGTAATGGCTCATATTGGGCGAGCAGAATGCAGGATACGAAGCCTGCTTGAAGGCGAGGAAGTCCTAAACGCTGGTCATCTTGTGTGCTGCGGCATAAAAGCGTGCACGTCGACGTCCCTGACTGTTGAAGGCCTTTGCATGCAAACTTCGCGACTTCAAAGCCAACCACACGAGCTGTGGTTTCAGCTTTACTGCTATGGTGTTATAAAGAGAAGGGACCGTGTTTCCTTTTTGCTATTCTATTAATTCGACCGCTTTGAACGGGTAACATGACCTTTTATACGGTGTGGTGCTCTCTGCAAGTTGTTACTTGGACCGCTTGAATAAGCCACCGTGTCAAGAAAAAAAATCTTCCTGGTGTTGCGCGACCCAACTTCTTTAAATCAACGCGTCGTGAAAAGCAGCCTTAAAGCAGCGTTTTGTGAGCGAAAATTTCTTGTCTAGTTATCCCTGCCCATGTTCACAAAGCTGGATGTTGAACATGAGAAGTAAACAAAAAACCATATCTGACTGCTTTTGCAAGCTAATACGATAGCCGTTCACCCTTGTAATTTAGTTATTGTACTTTATGCGTGCTGTGCAAGCTACAGTCTTGCGGTAGTTTTACAGCCTGCATCAGTCCTGCCACGTCTTGCGTATAGACAGATCAAGCGATACATAGTCGATATTTACCGGTCCGCGGCAATGCTCGCTTCATTCTTCCAGTTATCTGTATAAAATATAAAATAATATACACGCGAATCAGCTGAGGATTCGCTATGCGAACACTGCACAGTAGTTTAACATTTGTTGGACTAGGATTTGTTACCTTACGAGTGCAGTCATGTGCGCCTGTGCACACGTTGCAGCCGCGCATCGAAGTGGCAGACGACAACAAGCATGAGTTCTAGGTCCTTCTACACCTGCGTCACTTTACTTTGATGCACAAATGAGAAACTCATCTCTTTGAAGCAGGTACAAGGCTTAACGGAGAATGTTTGCACTCCAACGTAGCCGCAAGGGCATGAGTGGCAAGAACACAGGCATCAATCATCCTACAACACATTTGAGTTAAGATTGCGCATTATTTCTTTCCCTGTGCATAATATAGTGCTATGCCTGCGTATTTATGGAGGTGCATCTATTCGCGATTTCGAGTACTCGTAATCGTCACTCATCTGTCGTTTTCCAAAAAAAGTCCTCTGGCATGAAGTGTGTACTGCAAACCTTCATCGCTTCTGTGACAGCTTTGCCAATCCGCAGCTTAATAATCAATTTCTTCCTCATGGACGGAGCTGGTGGGAATGAGTGAAGGCTCACATCACCTACCGCATAACTTTTGCATTGCGGCACGCAGCAAATACGGTTACTTCTACGTTTGCTCATTCTGAGCATGTTAAGTGTTTTTCAGCATCCTACGGGAGCTTTGAACGCGATAAAACATCAACTAAAAGTGAAAGAAAAGTGTAGACAACACCAATACGCTACGCGAACAGGCGGCAGCCAGCGGCGAGTATAATCTTTCGATTGTTTCCTGCCGCCGCCGCCGCACGCCGGCGTCACCAAGTGTGAAAGTTGCAAATAGTCAAGGAATACATACTGTGTCCCGTAACAGTTGCCCCTTCACACCCTTGTTATGCTTCACAACGTAACGTTGCTGTAATGAAGCGAAGCTGAGTTTGAGGAACCGGCATTATGCAACGCGCCGTGCTTTCCGAACTTCAAAGCCAATCGCAATGACCACAAAGGCGGTGTGGGTGCCATTGCTGACAGCAGCGAATTCTTTCAACGAAAAACACGGCACAGAACAGCAAGAACCTTAATACCGAACCTCAAATCAGCTAGGCCTAGCATTGCCGCGGTGGTGATTACGGCTGCCAGCGGATCTGCGTGCGAGTGTGCCGGTTCGAGGCGCCGAGGTTATCAAAATGGCGGCGGTTGTGGCTTTTCTTAATGCCGTTTCGGGCCTGCGGATACAACAAAAAACACGGAAAATGTGACGGCGAAGGGTTCTTGCATCCGAAATTTCAGACATTCTTTAGATTGACTCCATGTGGTGCGTAGTGGGGCCGCGAAGCCGTCCGAATTATCTGGCATCCGGAAACTCGCTCGTTGACTGCACTCTGGCAACTCCTACAGCCGACGACGCGGCATCAAGACCATTTGTTACTATTCCTCTCTGTTACTCGAGCCAGCATAACCGCGACTTTCGTTCCCTTTCAGTAAAACTACTGACAAGTTTCCCTGATAGAGGCAGAAATTCCCTGAGTTTTCCCTGAGTTTTTCCAGACTGCTCAAAATCCCTGAGAATTCCCGGTTTGCCCGGTTGGTAGACGCCCTGAACATTTCCTAGACCTGATCTGAAGATGGATCAGGTGGCCTGGGCTTCGCAAATAAGAGTGCATCAGAATCTCGTTCAGTGTGAGCCACCTAAAGAAATTGTTCTTCAGAACATTTGGAAATTCTAAAGTATACAAGGTTACAGGTGCATTGAAGTTATCTACAGCAACTACACATTGAGTCTCGGTTGTGCAGCACAAATTTTCGACGCAAGCAAATAAACAAATCAAAATGAAGCTGATGAAAAGCCTGATGCAGAAAAGCAGTCTCAACCATGCCTGTTCTTCTCCGAGGCAAGCGTGTCCAGGCTCTGCTTCAGCTCGCTAGGTGAGTGACTCAAGTGGACTTCAAGGAAATCATGTTCTTCGGGATGCAGCTCAGAGCTCAGTTGCCGCAGGCCAGCTGTGCAGGCGCATTCCTCCAGACCTTGCTCCAGCATGCCTGCACACACATACATGACAGACAGCAAGACTGACGATGCCTGGTTACGTGTGCAGGTCCTTTTCTGTCCCCCCTATTTCTTGCAAGCACCAGCAGCAGTATACCTAACTTTTCTACCACTAGCACAACCCTTCTTTTTTTTTCTGAACATCTTGAATTCCTTTGCCTTACTCTATGCACCAGCTTGTTCTTCTCTTCCTCCCTCATTGAGGTTAAGGAAGAGTGAGCTATGCATATACATAAGGGCTGCTAAGGAAAACACCTGCTGTCCTGATATGACAAGTCAACTAGTGGAAATATTGGCTCCAACAACATCCATTGTTTTACACCACTGTTCATCACAAGTTACAAAAGCCACACAGAACAAACTCACAGGATGCTCCGTACATTCCCAGGTTGTTTACTTAAAAAAGGCATGGAGCAAGCAATCTTTGCCACTTCTAGGCATGGGCAAGCGACACCCTAAGTTAGAATAAACGGCAAACTTCAAGTGCACTCTACAACTTGAAGCCCATCTCATCCAGTGGCTAATACTCATCAGTGGCATCACCTGGTGGATAAAGAACACGACTGTCCATTTCAAGTACAATGCTGCAAATTTACATTACTAAGCACCAGATGCCGCCTATAAGTTCTCCTCTCTCAGTGGCTTGTACCACTGCACCATGCCCATTTTTCATGTCACATATGGTCACTCAGTTGCTGTGATATCAGAAAGGACAGCCCTTTGCCAAGTGTTCTTGTGCTAAAAGTATCTGTGCCTGTACCTAAGTTGTTGTTGTTTTTTTAACACAACACTTGCTATTATTCTCATGTGTATTTCCTCTCTATGATGCTGTGTTAAAGCAGTAAAAGCTGCAGCATGACAAATGCCGAGAAGGCATTACAAGAGAACATGCCTTTCATATTACCAACAGTTTAGCTTTCTATGCAGTCTACAGTTTAAATTAAATGGTGTTTGTCTTTCCCTTTTAAAACAGTTAATTCAATGTCTGCTGCTTTTAGAAAAAGGACTACTAGTGAATTGTTTAATTTATTCATATAACGTTATTCAATTTCTATATTCATGAATTACCAGCCCCTTCCTAAAATATAATTGCATTTATTTCATATAGCAAATCTAAGAAAACAGTAAGCCTTCAACAGTTTACTTAAGACACTATTTAAAATTTTTATTACAGCAAATATCCATACTACAATTACCTCATTCATTAGTGAGTTCAAACACTGTTACCTACATTCCCATGTAATCAAAAATTTTGCACAATTTGCTTCAGAAACCAAACAAAACATACCTTAATGACCATTCATATAAAATAATCAAATAATCTCAATTTCTTGAAAACAGGCAGTGCAAAGTAGCACTGTAATACTGCAGCACAGTCTATAACTGAATTCAGGACTTAATCTCATTTCAGTGCTAATCTCCATTCCCATATACAATTTATGAAAACAATGTTGAAACTAGCAGGCCTGACCATGCCGATGGCCCATAACTGAACATAAGATAAGCAGTATGTTTAGGAAACAAAATGCCCATCTCCAGGTTCACAGGTGGTTCAGTATACGCAACTCTTCTCTCTATCTTTTTGCAAAACAGTCAGGGAATCGCTGAGGAACACTGTCATAGCACTTTCGGTGAGTCGCAACAGCACACAAGCTGAAGCACACAAAAAAAATTATTGAGCAGTGCAGAACTATTTATTAAGCAAATCTGTGCACAGGTTGAAAAGCAACACTTAAGTGATGGCAGTGGCAAGCATCATCGGTCATGGTCGAATCAAATCAGGTCTGGCTATTACTTATTATATACATTCATCATAAATTACAGGGCTACTAGTGATGCTTGCATTGAGGTGTGCACAGTCTGATAATGATGGGCTGAACTCTCTACCGCGTCAAGACATTCACAATGCTTCTGATCCAGCAAATAGGTCTCATGCAAGAGTGGTAACACGTTAAAGAGAACACTTTGCAGAACGAGATCTTCAGTCAGAAGCAAAACCACACAGATGTGGCAGTATGACTCAAACAGCTTAATTAGCAAAAGCAAATGTGACAATGACTACAAGCAATACAAGAATTTAAAATCTTAACTATACATTGCATAATGAACACTCACCGGGAAACAGAGAACAGAGAGTGAGAATAGTGGAGCAGAGATCTTTGACGGGCGTCTTGTAAAAAAGCACCTGAATAACAAAAAGAAAACATTGACAGCATTATGTATACTACCTAAAATGGTGGGAATGGCTAGCCAGCATGGGATCCTGCAACACAACATTCTTGCAGCAGGTGTAGCTCACCCACTGAGACTTAATGTTTTCTCTTTGTGTCTTCTGCATACTGCAATTGTAGTGGTCGTTTTTGTTGTAAAGCTGCTTTGCAGCACACTGTTTCCACACTCTAAGTAAGTGCTCCGGCAAATGTACTCGGCTTCCCGTCAACTCACCTTACGTTCCAAAAGGAGCAGCTTGAAGAGCAGAACAGCCTTGTGCTTGAAATGCAAAATCAGGTCACGTGAGGACAGTCCTGCAGAAAATACACAAGGTTACAGCAGTATGCTGATATAAAAAAAAAATTTTTTGTGAGTTATTTCATGCATGCATGTTTTAGCATACAGGACATAAATTTCCCAACAAATATAGTTAATGCAAAAAAGGGGTAAGGCGTGCAGACACGGGCACAAGAGAAGAGAAGTGGACAACATGAACGCTGGCGTTTGTGTTGTCCACTTCTCTTCTCTTGTGTTTGTGTCTGCACACCTTACCCCTTCTTTGCATTACGATTCCTTACCAACGAGCTCAGCTTTCTGTCGTTCTAAGCTTCAAATACAGTTAAATCCATTTTCTAAGCTTTCACAAGGTACTCATGCATATTCTGATCGATACCAAACACTACAATCATTAATCATATTAATGGCCATGGACTATGAATGAACATTGCTTTACTGATTGTTTGGAGCACTCACTGCTACCAACTCATATAATGCATACCACTAGCCTTCCTAACACAAGACACAAGCAGCATGAAGCAAGTCACGTCAAGTAGCATGTGCCTTACCCAGGTAGGGCTGTCCCCCATGCATCATGTCGGACGAGAGCAGGGCATTCAAGTTTTGGTATGTTTCCTTGAGGAGCGCCACCTGGCTAAAGTCTCGCTCTTCAAAGTAAGCATGAGTTACCAGCTGCAACTTGGCTTGTATGACTCCGTACAGTGGCAATCGGCTCAGCACACATACACTCTTCTGCACAGAGCTGCGTGTCACGTCTGAACCTCGCCGCAGTAGCATCTGTGCGCATGAAAATGGAAAAGGTATGTTAGCTTCCACATTAGTTAAACCTGATGGCATTTGGTCTGATCACAATAAGCCATTGTCACAAACAGGTAAGAAAAATTATACTGACCACATAAAAGAAGACTAATACCCGTGCCACATGGGCACAGAATATGGCATTCAGTAGTTAAGGTCTCAAATTCTTGAAGGAAATTTTTTTTTTTTGGCGAAGCTGCCACATGTCCAAATTTAATGACATTTGGCCTGATGATGTTGATAACAGGGTCTTCTGAAGTGAGCAATTTTGGGTTAATAATAGAAAGATAAAAATGCATTTAAAGTTTAATCTGCCTTCAAATGAAGAAATAAGCATACTATGATGCTGCTAGCTTTAGTTTGTTGCTGTCTTTTACAACGTTGCAACCAACGAAACACAATGGCGATGAAATCATCCTTGTTGTCATGAAGGAAGGAAAAAATAAGAGGGAGCACTACGTCATGCAGCCAGCCTTAGCAAGTCAACACTTCATGAAGCCACAGTGGTGGCCCAACACGTGATCTCTTGCGGCGACATCACGGAGCAAGAATAGAGATTTCCTGAGACATTTGGTTCCCAGTTGGTATATAAACTCCTTGGTTCCCAGTAGCTATGCCAGTAGTTTTTATTCTATGCATACTTATTCAGCTGCCCTGCTGTGGCCCTGCCTGCAGAGAGGGAACACTAAAACCAACTGCACACTTTCACGTGTGATCACGTGTTGGGCCGACAGGTTTGGCTTCAATCGCGTTGCAATACGCTCTCTCCTATCTTTTTTCCTTCCTTCATGCTTCTTGCCAACATTTAACATGACTCTGCTTGCAACAGCATCTCTTCTCAGTTAGTCAGTCAAGAACTTTATTGAAGTCCTGAGAAGGTTTCAGCCGTTGGAGATCGCACGCGGGGAGTATCTCTTCTAATGTGTTTGTTTGTTTCTTTGTTGTTGTTCTTTTGCTTGATATAAAACATCATGTGCTTGTTTATGTGTGCTGTATGCCTTAAACACCTGAAACATTTGTTTCCAGCTAAATGTGATGTCGTTTCAAATAATTTAAGTAAACCACACTGAGCAAGCTATGGTGTCGAGAGTACGCATTTCTCAGTGGAATGAGTTCTGGCGAACACCTTCGGTGAGGAATGGCATTAAGGCGAATGTCATTTGATTTACCCATGTGGCACCATACAAATGACATTAAACCTTAAGGCATTAGGAAGTTAATGCCATTTTTCTGTGCCCATGTGGCAGGTGCATAAGACAGTCTTTCACACAAGTCCTTGTTCATACAACTCAGTGTTTGTCTTCTTCCAGTAGTTTCGTATCTTCTTTTGCGTGGCCATCACCACCTTTCACCTTGATTCAGCTTCAACATTATCTGTCACCAAGCGCTGCAAAACAACACTAGCATAATAGCAGTAAGAATAATGGCACTGTTTGTGTTTTTAACCTTGTAAAAAATTAATTTAATTAATCTATCTTTTTCAGAGCCTACAAGAGCAGAAAGAGAACACATTGCACTGAAGAAGAAGAAATGCTTGTTAATTATAGATCACAGCAAAGTCACACTAATGGGAAATACAGTCGAACCTCGTTATAATAAAATTGAATCTAACATGAAAATACCTTTGTTATATCCAACGCTTGCTATAAACATATATGCTGATACCAATGAAAAAAAATCACAATTATGTTGCCTCCGATGGGCCAGTAAAGAGTCTCTGGCCGATTTTAATTGCCCGTCTGCAGCTTGCCATGTCGATACAAGGCATGGGAACAATAAATTACATACATACGTTTCACACCATTGCTAATATACAACCAAGCGATCACACGTGATCAGCACATTAGCTCGCCACCTGTGGTCCAACCAAGCCAAACTGCTGGTCAAAAACACCACATGCCCATCCCAAATGTGCCATTTACAATTACTCTTTGCTGAGTACAGTCCCCTTATGATTCTCCAGACATGGAAGAGGCTGCGCACTCTAATACCGTTGTCACACGTGCACTTCTGATCGCGATCGGGACAATCCAGATTAAGTTTGATCCGGATCCGTGTGCTCCTACATGGTCACTGTCAGATCCCGATTGCAATCCGTGAATCGCGATCATCTTTCTTGATCGCGATCGCCTGCTGACGTCTGCACCCTCTAGTGCAGTGTTCTTAACATGCTAAAAACAAAAAGTGAAGGCAGCTCAATAAAAAACATTTAAGAACATTTTTATCAGCAATAGTAAGCTGTAAAACTGAAATATTGTCCAAATTTAACCACATTTTGCAAATTTGCATTTGTAGCAAAGGCATTCTGCAGCTCTGAAAGCTGCAGAAGATAAGCAGACAATAATAACTCATCCATATCTTTAAACCGTGTAGCAGTCACCATTGTTGATTGTGAGCAAGAAATCCGATCCAGATCAGCTCCAATTGAGGTCAGAAGTGTACGTACATGTGACACGGAACTTATCTTGTCCCCCAACAATAATCATCAGCCATCCTGCTTACCTTTCATTCCTTTGTTTCTGCACCTCAGTACTTCCAGGTCACTAACAGCATGCATGTTATCAGTGTAACATAGCATGACAGAGTTTTCGAGAAAGAAGACGCAAGGCTGGCGCATCTTTGCCACAGCTATACACAGATGTGGTTTGGCCTAGGCTGCTAGGCCTAACCACCATGGCTTTGCAATGTCCACAGATGGCAATGAAAGTTTCGGTTCAGCGCCCTGAGTCGACGTAGTGAGAACTTTGTTCATGGCTGCCATGTTTGCGACATCGCAAACATGGCACATTCCTGGTGGCAGTGCCACTAGGAACATCAAATAACCGTGCAGGTCTGAACAATGTGTCTGAAAAATTGGTTAGCAGCTGTATTTGACATTTTTGCTACATAATACATATTTTGAGCCACATGTAAAAAAAGAAATTTGCTTGGCTATATTTGATACTGTGCCAGGTTTTGTTATATAGCAGCAGAATACTTTATTAAAATAAAGCACATGCAACCAAATTTTACATTTATTTCGTCATATTGACATTTGGCTGTGCAATGACATATCTGTAATGGCACTGCAACCTTAGAGCACCCTAATGAGCCTATATTAGTCACTAAAGAAACAAGCCCATACAAGTTTCGGGAGGCATCTGCTGTTATGCCTGTCAGAGCTCCCTGTTGTTATTATAAAAAGTATGAAGTCATTATCTTACACCATATTTGTTTCCTTACTTTAAGGTTTTAGGAAGAATTGAACCACACTTATGCTTGTCAAATGGTTACTTTCTCAACAGTAGTGAAACTTTACAGTCACAGCACTACAACATGACAGCCAATTGAAGATACTATACTTTTCATTATACACATATGTGCAGTATTATCAGAAGTTGAAAGGCTGACTGCATTACAATCATTAGCGCACTCAGAATTTCCGTCAGTCAGGATTTCATTTTATGAGAATGATTTTACAGGTGCATGACAGCTCTTATATGCCCTTCACATACAGCGGCGTTACAACATAGCACAACTAGTTGCAGTAATGCTTCACCCAAGGGGTATGAAATAGCTATCATGCACCTGTTAAGTAATTCTTGATAAGAGCCAGACCCTGGCCAAAGGCTGAAATAAAATATATTTGTTGTGTTTTTCGACATGGATTCACTCATATATATATTATAGTATGTATAAGTCATTAGAAGTGCCAGTTGCATGTACAAAAACGAACATCTAATTTGACATATTGGCCGAGGACCCATCTTATTACATGCTTGGTTTTGTTTTATATGTGGACCTGCACCTCCTACAATTATTAATGACCAATTCAACAGAATTACTTGAGTCACACAAACACCTACATTTAGGGGGAAGGGAAAGGAGGGTTGGCCACAGCCTCTCAAACTCCCCAATCAGTATGCCACTGATTATATAACTGGTCCACAGTGATCAAGGGTATCATCAAATAATAAATAAGTGACAGAGAGTATGGTGTTGCATGAATCTGTTAACTTGGCTCCCAACAATTGTCAGATGTTCGCACTAGCCCGTTTGTTTTTTGAGACGGCAGCATTCATCAATTGACAATAATATGGTCGAAATGCTGCAGTTGATATGAGCATCTTGCATAACAAGAATCTACAAAAGGTCAATGCACATCATTAAAAAATAAACTTTGAGAAAGCTTCAGCCCCTGCACCATAAATCCAATAAACCACAGCCAGAGACATGACCTTAATGTTACCTGTCAGCTATAGCAATTATAGTATATTTGGCAAGCAGTTATAGCCAGCTGAAGCTTGTACAGTATCTACAAGATTAGTGCATTATTAGTGGAATGGTTTCTGAGCTAATAAAAAAAGAAATTTACCAAATTTATTGCAACTATGACGTCATAAAAATAAGAATGCTAGACTTGCCTCTGCATTGATCTGTCGATAGCATGATATTCCAAAAACAGTTCGCTTTGGGTTGTCCAATGCTGGCAAGTGAAAATATACAGTGTCTGAAAAGCATAGAAAAACATTTGTAATTTTTTAATGCACAGCTACTCCACACAAAAAAAAGATTTCTGACCTCCCGAAGAGGGACCATTTCAGAATCATCATCATCAGCAGCAGCAGCAGCAGCAGCCTAGTTACGCCCACTGCAGGGCAAAGGCCTCTATCATACTTCTCCAACTACCCCGGTCATGTACTAATTGTGGCCATGTTGTCCCTGCAAACGTCTTAATGTCATCCGCCCACCTAACTTCCTGCCGCCCCCTACTACGCTTCCCTTCCCTTGGAATCCAGTCCGTAACCCTTAATGACCATCGGTTATCTTCCCTCCTCATTACATGTCCGGCCCATGCCCATTTCTTTTTCTTGATTTCAACTAAGATGTCATTTACCCGCGTTTGTTCCCTCACCCAATCTGCTCTTTTCTTATCCCTTAACGTTACACCTATCATTCTTCTTTCCATAGCTCGTTGCGTCATCCTCAATTTCAGTAGAACCCTTATCGTAAGCCTCCAGGTTTCTGCCCCATATGTGAGTACTGGTAAGACACAGCTGTTATACACTTTCCTCTTGAGGGATAGTGGCAACCTGCTGTTCATGAATTGAGAATGCCTGCCAAACGCACCCCAGCCCATTCTTATTCTTCTGGTTATTTCAGTCTCATGATCCGGATCCGTGGTCACTACCTGCCCTAAGTAGATGTATTCCCTCACCCCTTCCAGTGCCTCGCTACCTATCGTAAACTGCTGTTCTCTTACGAGACTGTTAAACATTACTTTAGTTTTCCGTAGATTAATTTTCAGACCCACCCTTCTGCTTTGCTTCTCCAGGTCAGTGAGCATGCATTGCAATTGCTCTCCTGAATTACTAAGCAAGGCAATATCATCAGCGAATCGCAAGTTGCTAAGGTATTCTCCATCAACTTTTATCCCCAATTCTTCCCACTCCAGGTCTCTGAATACCTCCTGTAAACATGCTGTGAATAGCATTGGAGATATCGTATCTCCCTGTCTGACGCCTTTCTTTATTGGGATTTTGTTGCTTTCTTTGTGGAGGATTACGGTGGCTGTGGAACCGCTATAGATATCTTCCAGTATCTTTACATATGGCTCATCTACACCCTGATTCCGTAGTGCCTTCATGACTGCTGAGGTTTCGACTGAATCAAATGCTTTTTCGTAATCAATGAAGGCTATATATAAGGGTTGGTTATATTCCGCACATTTCTCTATCACCTGATTGATAGTGTGAATATGGTCTATTGTTGAGTAGCCTTTACGGAATCCTGCTTGGTCCTTTGGTTGACAGAAGTCTAACGTATTCCTGATTCTATTTGCGATTACCTTAGTAAATACTTTGTAGGCAACGGACAGCAAGCTGATCGGTCTATAATTTTTCAAGTCCTTGGCGTCCCCTTTCTTATGGATTACGATTATGTTAGCGTTCTTCCAAGATTCCAGTACGTTCGAGGTCATGAGGCATTGTGTATATAGGGCGGCCAATCTTTCTAGGACAGTGTTCCCACCATCCTTCAACAAATCTGCTGTTACCTGATCCTCCCCAGCTGCCTTCCCCCTTTGCATAGCTCCCAAGGCGTTCTTTACCTCTTCCGGTGTTACTTGTGGGATTTCAAGTTCCTCTAGACTATTCTCTCTCACCTTATCGTCGTGGGTGTTACTGGTACTGTATAAATCTCTATAAAACTCTTCAGCCACTTGAACTATCTCATCCATATTAGTAACGATATTGCCGGCTTTGTCTCTTAACGCACACATCTGATTCTTGCCTATTCCTAGTTCCTTCTTTACTGCTTTTAGGCTTCCTCCGTTCCTGAGAGCCCGTTCAATTCTATCCATATAATAGTTCCTTATGTCCGCTGTCTTACGCTTGTTGATTAACTTCGAAAGTTCTGCCAGTTCTATTCTAGCTGTATGGTTAGAGGCTTTCATACATTGGCGTTTCTTGATCAGATCTTTCGTCTCCTGCGATAGCTTACTGGTTTCCTGTTTAACGGCGTTACCACCGACTTCTATTGCGCACTCCTTAATGATGCCCATAAGATTGTCGTTCATTGCTTCAACACTATGGTCCTCTTCCTGGGTTAAAGCCGAATACCTGTTCTGTAGCTTGATCCGGAATTCCTCTAGTTTCCCTCTTACCGCTAACTCATTGATTGGCTTCTTATGTACCAGTTTCTTCCGTTCCCTCCTCAAGTCAAGGCTAACTCGAGTTCTTACCATCCTATGGTCACTGCAGCGCACCTTGCCAAGCACGTCTACATCTTGTATGATGCCAGGGTTCGCGCAGAGTATGAAGTCGATTTCATTCCTAGTCTCACCATTCGGGCTCCTCCACGTCCACTTTCGGCTAACCCACTTGCGGAAAAAGGTATTCATTATCCGCATATTATTCTGTTCTGCAAACTCTACTAATAACTCTCCTCTGCTATTCCTAGACCCTATGCCATATTCCCCCACTGACTTGTCTCCGGCCTGCTTCTTGCCTACCCTGGCATTGAAATCGCCCATCAGTATACTGTATTTTGTTTTGACTTTACTTATCGCCGATTCCACGTCTTCATAGAAGCTTTCGACTTCCTGGTCATCATGACTAGATGTAGGGGCGTAGACCTGTACAACCTTCATTTTGTACCTCTTATTAAGTTTCACAACAAGACATGCCACCCTCTCGTTAATGCTATAGAATTCCTGTATGTTACCAGCTATGTTCTTATTAATCAGGAATCCGACTCCTAGTTCTCGTCTCTCTGCTAAGCCCCGGTAGCACAGGACGTGCCCGCTTTTTGGCATTGTAAATGCTTCTTTTGGCCTCCTAACTTCACTGAGCCCTATTGTATCCCATTTACTGCCCTCTAATTCCTCCAATAGCACTGCTAGACTCGCCTCACTAGATAACGTTCTAGCGTTAAACGTTGCCAGGTTCATATTCCAATGGCGGCCTGTCCGGCCGCCATTGTCCGAATAGAGCAGTGCTTTTCTACTAGCAACAGCTGAAAGCACAACCGGCGGCTTTCCCTGGCCAAACAGGCATGGCTTCCCGAGTTAGCACAGCTTTAGATTGTGTCTGCAATAGTAAGGGGCTAATTGAGGGTGGAAAGAAAAGGAAGTACAAAAGACAGGACTATGATGCAAAAGAGAAAAGGATATAAAAAGGAAATTGAGAAGAAACCATCAGAGCACCTTCCTGTCAAAATCAAGAGATAGCTTCCCAAAGGTCTGCTGAGATATGCTGCTGGGGTACTTAGTGGTTATTTCTATTGGTGAATGCTATGAGTCGATTTAATCAGAGATGGAAGAGACATATTGCTTGGAAAACTGGCGGCTCTCTGTACGAAGTGTCTATTGACTGTAAGGGTGCCAGAAAACTGGAAGAATGCAGACATTATACTAATCTACAAAAACGGAGACGTTAAAGAATTGAAAAATTATAGGCCCATTAGCTTACTCCTAGTACCATATAAAATATTCAAGATAATTTGCAATAGAATAAGGGCAAAAGTGGAGACTTTAGCCAACCAAGGGAACAGGCTGGCTTCAGGAAGGGATACTCTACCATCCATGCCATTAATCAGGTAATCGAGAAATCCGCAGAGTACAATAAGCCTCTCTATATGGATTTCATAGGTTACGAAAAGGAATTTGATTCAGTAGAGATACCAGCAGTCATAGAGGCATTACGTAGTCAAGGACTATAGACCGCTTACGTAAATATCTCGGAATATATCTACAGAGATTCCACAGCTACCTTAATTCTACACAAGAAAAGTAGGAAGATCATTATAAAGAAAGGGGTCAGAAGAGGAGACACACTCTCTCCAATGCTATTTACTGCGTGCTTGGAAGTGCTTGGAAGAAATGGGAAGGCTTAGAAGTAAAGATCAACAGTGAATATCTCCACAACGTTCGGTCTGCTGATGACATTGTTCTATTGAGCAACAATGCAAATGAGTTACAACAAATGATTGAGGACCTTAACATAGAGAGTGTAAGAGTGGGGTTGAAGATTAATATGCAGAAGACAAAGATAATGGTGAATAGCCGGGCAAGGAAACAAAAGTTCAGGATCGCCAGTCAGCCTCTAGAGTAGAAGTATGTTTACCTGGGTCAATTAATCACAGGGAACCTTGATCATGAGAAGGAAATTCATAGAAGAATAAAAATGGGTTGGATCGCATACGGCAAACATTGTCAGCTCCTAACTGGAAGCTTACCATTATCATTGAAAAGCAGTGCATTTTACTGGTGCTGACATATGGAGCAGAGACTTGAAGACTGACAAAGAAGCTTGAGAACAAGTTAACGACCATGCAAAGGAAGATGGAATGAAGAATGCTAGGCATAATGTTAAGAGAAAGAAAAAGAACGGTTTGGACCGGAGAGCAAACGGGTATAGTCGATATTGTAATTGACATTAAGAGAAAAAAATGGAGCTGGGCAGGTCATGTAATGCGCAGGTTAGGTAACCGTTATCGTTAGGGTTACAGAATGGGTACCAAAAGAAGGGAAGCACATTCGAGGACAGCAGAAGACTAGGTGGGGCGATGAAATGAGGAAATATATGTGTGCTAGGCGGAATCGGTTGGTGCAGGACACGAGTAATTGGAGAACACAGGGAGAGGCCTTCGTCCAGCAGTGGACATAAAATAGGCTGCTGCTGATGATGATTATGATGGAGGAGGGGGGGGGGGGGGTTGCTGTCACATTTGCACATGCCTGAGTCCACTTACTAAAGCTGTGTGCCTAAATATTTGGCTGAAAGAGCACCACAACTCACCTTGCATTACACTGTCATGAATGCAGATGTGAACAAATTCCATCAGATGCCACAGTTGCTTTTAAGCACGGTGATCAACTAACATGAGAGATAGTGGAAGCTTTCCTAATCCAGAGAAATGCCGACGCGTGCATTAGCCAACTGTCACTGATTCTGTTCAAGAATGATGTGAGTCTGATGCAAAATGCGGTGTGTTGCCTTCCTTAACTCTTTATCCACACGTGCATTCTGTTACTCTTGTTTTCCTTTTCCATTCTTGTGTGCAATAAATATCAGTTTGAAGTCAGCATTCGTCCTGTCCTTTCCTCAGCTCGTGTCCAAGTTTCTTTTGCATTGTGCAGCTATAGCATGAAGTCACACAAGCTTGCCTAAGCTTCTGCACTTCTAAGTTTAATGAACTGAATTAATATTCACTGTACCTATGCCTGTGTCATCAGGTATGCTCATGAAGAGTTGCCCATGCTGCAAAGTACTTTATTCCTGCCTTCACGTGCGATTGCTGCAGCACAGCACATTTGTGTTCAGTAAAGGAACGCTGTGTGTGTGGTGTATGCCAGTTCTGTATTCTTTTTTTTGCCACCAGAAGTGGGCTGCTCGTGGCCTGGACAGCGTGTGAGCTTGCACACACATGCACACACACACACATCCAGATGACAATGCAAGTGTGGCTGGAGTGTCTGTATAATTGCTATGTGAATAAAAAAACAACTTCTTAGTGGAACTTATAGATGATTGCTTGTTAAAGTAAGGCATTTAAAAACATGCTGAAAGGAGAAGGAAGGATGATGAACTAGCCTGAAACCACACAAGGTCCCAAATATAGCACTGACAGTGCAAGTGCAGCTACATCTTAGTAGCAATATACAAGGGGAATCAGAAAGTCACTGCCCCTATTTTTTATTACGCAAAATAAGGTACATACAGGTAATTACAAATATGCACACTATTCTATGTACCTTACACTATTTTTCCACATAGTCCCCACACCAGTTCAGACATTTGTTCTGAAAAGGGAGGTACCCTAACGCGGTTCCTCAGGACCATCAATAAAGTTCTTTGTCTGTCTGTCTCTTCGAAGCACTAAATTTGAGATGTCCCTGTGGTAGAATTCATCCGGCTGACCGTGGAACCACCATCGGGCTGCTGTCTTGGCTTCATTGCTACGCATTGAATCACTGTCTTGCCAAAAACTTCTTCAGCGAATCGAAAACATGGAAATAACTAGGGGCAAGGTCTGAACTGCATAGTGGGGGGCCTAGACTCTCCCAGTGAAATGACCGGAGCTTGTCCACAGCTCAGATAGCCACATGTGGCCTCACATTGTGCTGGAGGATAACCGCATTGTCCACATCGTGAATCCCCCTGTATTTTCACCTGATGGCAGCCAGCAGACGTGACAGTGTGGAATGATAACTGCCAGCTGCATATTCCTGTGGATTTCGATGAGCCTTCGTCCATGCTCCATAAAAAATTAATCACACTTTGCTGCTCATGTGCTGTGGACGTGTGAAGCACAACCGCCATCTTCAACAACTGACAGCAGCACCGTGCCGTGGAGCTACTGGCAGGTAAGGCCAGTCCAAGAAAGGTTAACCACTGGGAAGGGTTTTGCTGACTTGGCATTTACAGCTGTAATTTGGATAAAAAAAATAGGGGCAAAGACTTTCTGATTCACCGTCCTTAAAGAGCACAAACAAAAGAAGATGGACAATATAACCCCAAACAATGGAGTTTCTAAGACATCCAATATGCAAAATGTGTCTTATGTATGCAAAAGTCTTATGTATGAGAACTTATGTATGAGCAACCAATCTTGTGAAAGGCTTTGAAAATCTCACAAGTGCATTATTCATGGTGTTGGCTTAAAATAGTGCTCTTATTGAACGAAGAGCTTAAGTCACATTTCTCGCAGCTATTTGGAGTGCTCAACCAGATGGATGGTAAGACAGCACCCAATTATATTTTGTCAGCTGGCCTAGTTAAAGAAATGTTCTTGTAAGCAAACTTCAATACTGCTTGTATCATGCAGATTATGGTTTCTATTCACAACTTTTCAGCCTAAAGAACTTCAAACGTGTGGAGTAACACGTCCTGCTACGTGCACGTGTGTATTCATGCAATTTTATATTTTCAAAGTTGGAAAATTATATTTGTGCATTTGGGGTGTTACAGATAGTATTTGAACCAGAATGTAAAACAATATTTCTAAAAGAAAGGATAGTATACAATGAAACAACACTGAATTTAGTGGTGGTGGAAAAAACTATGTTGACTATAACAGTCAAACATGTCAAGTGACGCCTGAGTAGATTGAACAAACTTTGTGCAATTCCTTCCACAATGTTTTAGTGTACAAAGCGGCCTTATCACAGCCACGGTAATTTTTGGTGGAAATGAGTTAGCTCTATTTCAGCCATTATGGCAGTACTAAGATTAATTTTAATGTCTACCGAATAAAGACTTGTAGTATGAATGTAGGATTGTGTGGTGAAACCTTCTAATTGGATAGAATATGAATATTAGAAAAAAAAACAGGCTTCAAATATCGAATCAAATATAGAGTATTTGGAATTTATGAACAAAGGGAAATATAAAGGTTTTATGGATTTTGTTTGCAACAAACGGCTTGTTTACGCTATTTGGCACCATTAATGCCGTTAAAAATTAAACAGAGAAGCTTGCATACCAGAAGTAAAGGAAAAGTGATCACATCTGTTGCATCATGCATGACAATGGCAGTAATGAAACAAAGGAACAGCAAGTTACCAGATGCATGTAGCAGTATGTAATGCTCATTGAAAGAGCGAAGTGAATTACAACAATGTAATAAAAAAATAAAAAATAAACGTAATTAGAATTTGGCATGATTGACCAAATAATTGCTGCAGTTAACAACATAATAACAGCTGCTCTAGCAGCAGAAGAACTTAATAAATATTTGACAACTTCGAATATAAAAATCTTGAATCAAATGTGAATTGAATAGCAAAGATTGTTCATATTGTACTGAAAATTATGAATATTTGCACACGCATACATGATTGTTTCCTACATGAAAGCAAGTAGTGTTACCTTCTTCATAATTATGGGCACCATCAGGCAATGCAAGGGATGGAAGGTGCTTCCATGGCTCGGGAAGATCCTGGTTCTCCTGAGCCTCTGTTTCCTCTTTTCCAAGTATTGGAGGATACGCATATTCCAGCTTGAAGGTAAGCACACAGCAACATAAAATGTTACTACTTAACCGTTCAAGTGTTGACAGCATTTAATACCAACAATAATATGCCATTAGTTCTTAAGTAAACCGTTACTGTCCCATAATTTCGAACAATGTTCACGTACTTCACAAGCACTGATACCCATGGTTACTCATAGCTTATGGCTACCTGAAGCATGATAGTAATTGTACTACTGACATCAACTGAAATATAAATAAGTAAAAATAAATGTCATCCTATTTTTACACTCACTAAATAAGTGTGAAGTATGTCGAGTGTTCAGGCCACAGCACATAGCCTCTGGTTATGCAGCAATTGGTAATTCCATTTTAATGCCATAGCGTTAAAGGCCCTCGTGTCACAGAAAATCAGGTGTCAGCATCTGGCGTCCCATGAGCAAAAATTGCCGTATATATTCCATATGGCACTAAAGTTTTTCCATCACTAGCGTTGCTCATACCTTACCTTGTCTTACACTCTTTACAAAGTTATCCGTCGGAATTTTGAGAATGACAGCCCACAAACAAATTTCACGAAACAAAACACTGACAGTGCATACCTTTTATGTTAAATCTGCTCAGACTGAAATATTAGAAGTGTGAAACAATAATAGAAGATTGGCCCACGGAAGAGGCCCCATTTCAACCAGAAAGCTCGCCTTCGTGCATGGCGTTCGCCGCCAGCGTTTCAAGATAAACATTACAGTTACATATAAGCTGCAGCTGCTGGAAACCATGAGAAGCAGTCAGGATCTTTGAATGCTATCACATTCGACTCTTAAAGGCGAAGCTTAAGCATGGATGGATGGATGGATACAACTTTCTTGTACGTCCGGCAAGGTTTAATGCGACCCGGGCTCAGGTCTCCCACGGGGGTACGTCAAGGCCCTGCCTCAACGCCGCCTCACGGGCTTGCTGGACTGCCCACGTCTGGATTCCGAGGTCTGAGCTGCGCAGAGCGGCAGCCCACCGCGACGACAGGGTCTCCGGAGTAACTGCCATCCCTCCTATAACTACACTGCACTCCCGCAGCATGTGTTTCAGTGTTGCTGGTCCTTCCTGGCACAATTTGCAGGTGTCGTCCTGATGCTTATCTGGGAAGATATGTTTCAGACGGAATGGATTAGGGAAGCTGTTCGTCTGGAGTTGTCGTCTGGAGTTGTCGCCAGGCGACGGCCTGCCTCCTGTTCAATTTAGGACTCAGCGGTGGGTATATCCTTCTGGCGTTCAAACATGCACTGGTTATGTCATTGTATCTGGTGAGCCTGTCCCATTCTGCTCGAGAAGCGTTCGCTATCGTGCGAGAGGCCTCGCTTTCTTCGGCGCGGCGGGTCATGTCTCGCGCCGTCCGGTGTGCCGTCTCGTTTAGGTTCGGGAGCGCGTCGCCTTCCGTGGTGACGTGCGCGGGGAACCATATGATCCTCGAGCTCGTGGTTTTGGATCTGCCCGCTTTGGCCAGAATGAACAGGGCTTCCTTGGAAATTCGACCTTTGGCATAATTCTTTACTGCCGTTTGTGAGTCACTTAGTACAACTTCGCATTCCTGTTCTGTGAGGGCAAGCGCAATCGCTACTTCCTCCGCTATTTCCGAGTGTTTGGTGTATACACTGCATGTGGTTCTGATTTTTGACTCTGCGTCTATGTCTACGGCGGTGTATTTTTGGCCGTTCGCATATTCGGCTGCGTCAACAAAGCGCGCGTTTCTCTCCCTGCCAAATGAACGGAGCAGAGCCTCGGCTCTTTCCTTTCTTCTACCTCGGTTGTAATCGGGGTGCACGTTTCTTGGGATGGTTGCCACCGTAATGGTCTCTCTGATTTCGTTGGGGATTTGCATTTTCTGGCCGTGCTGGTTGTGGTACGTTATGCCGAGCGTGTTCATAATGTACCATCCCGTCGTGGTTGTCGACAGGCATTTGAGCTGCAAGATGCGTTGTGCTTCGGCTATTTCTTCTAGGGTGTTGTATATGCCCAGCTGAGCCAGGAGCTTGGTGCTCGTCGCTTAAGCATCCTCCAAATTTTTTTAGTAACCATGTGCAGGACTTCAAACTTTTCTCCCTCTCATATTTCAATGCGTACTTGCACTATGTGGACAATACATATAAAGTCAGCCTGCCAGAATATTTTCTATCGCCTTCCTAAAAAGGGGCACATCTTAATGGAGAAACGAATAGTGTTGGAGGCTTCTGTATTCCACAGTGAAGCCATTTAAACTGGCAGCTTCTTCACACCCATGCTTTACTCATTATAGTTACTGAGCTAAGTGTGCATGAAGGTACAGACACTTCAATGCACTAAAGAGTTCTCCAAATCTGATCTTGCACAGGAAGAACGACCATTTTATTACATTCATTTACTATAAGTGCCACTCAGAAATGCAAAGGGAACCAAGTGATCACGAATTAAAAACAAACACTAACTACAAGTAGCGAGAACTGGGCTTGTTGAAATGTGTCAGTGATCTGTCAGTGCAACAACTAGGCACGGACAAAAAAGAAGAGACGATCACTCTGGAAGAAGAAACAATCACTCTGTGATCATCTTTGCTTTTTTGTCTGTGTCTAGTTGTTCTATTGACAGATCGCTAAATACAAGCGAATTCCCCCCCCCCCCCCAAAAAAAAAAAAGAAAATGAGATAAGGCTGTTTTGAATGATCATAGTGATAAAGACAATGGAGACAGGCAACTGGTTCCAGAACTCACTTATTGTCATTTGGCACCAGAGATTTAGTGCAATTTATCGCTGAGGCAGTATTGTGTACCAATTGATGCCTACTTTTAATGAGTGGTCGAACTGTCACTGACTCGCTGCTATTGCCTGTCAAGAATTAACTCTTCTTGGTTGTGAGAGGTGGCTATATGGGCTCATGCAAGTGACAATTTTAGAGCGTGCTTGAATATGTGCTGATTGAACACTGTCTACATCTCATTTTCAAGCATATACAGCTTCGAACCTGGTACACTCGATCATGCTTTAATCTTACTAATATAGTTCAACGTGCAAGTGTCAAAAACTACACTTATTCGGAACAAGTAGAGAGAAATTGGCCAGTTCATAATTCTACATACCAGCGTAAGTTTTAGATTCTGCACCCAACTACTACAAACTACAGATATAACAGATTTTGTCGGTATCGAAAACGAAACATGATTCTATACATGTCGATCGCGTCGCCGAACTTCGACGGATATCGATACAGTACATTTGCTTTCGGACTCCTATTTGCAGGGTACACACTGTCCAGATACCGAGAGTACAGCGGTCATATGCTAGGCAACTATCTGTGCGTGTAGTCTTCAGTCTCAACACAAGCTTGCAACGGCGACTGCAACAGTTTTCGCGGCTTGTGTTGGGGAGGGGAGGATCTAAATGAACAAGGGCGTTTCTTAAGAATACCATGAACAAAGATATGTCGTTCTGATTTTCTGCTTGCCTAATATTTCCCCCTTCAGTGATATCATAACCCCCTTTCTTCTCGCCTCTTCAGTGATGTAATATATCCCATAAGAAAGAGGGCGAAAGAGGAGCGCACAAACTGACAAATAGCAGATGCTGTTGTACAGTCCCTCTGCAGGCATCCGCGTGACACTGCGGAACCCAGCTTACCTGGTACCCCTTGATGTGGTGAAACCCAACTACGATGACATGGAGAATAGGTGCCTCGTTAACAGGTGGTTTCTCCATAATCGCGCTCGATTAATCGATCCGCTGCAAGGCACGCAGGTTATACCACAATCAAGGACACGAATTTGTCGCTGCCCTCCGAGCCCTCCATTTGCAGTGGGCAAAATGGTTGCAGAAAATGTGAAGATCACAGATGTAGCAATTCGCAAGAAAATGCAGGACGACCGTCGTCAGCGGCACGCAAGCACAAGCAACAGTCGGCGGCCACTCGGCACTCCTACGATGAGTCGATGAGCCAAGGTGGTGCATCGAGACCTCAACTCATACCAGCGGGACATACATGTGTCGCTGACGGGCACACAATAAAAGTTGCCATGCTCACGTTGCAGCCATCACACAGCGTGCACAAAGGTTTCAGGAGGGAAACGGCAGAGGCTATGGTAAATGGTCCTTCCGCAGTCGCGTAGAAAACCATACGACAGGATCAGAGGCGCCTCCGGAACCTGAACCGAAACCGCTCGACGCGCCACCGGCGTGACGACAAAAACGCATTTACGGTGAACATTCTCATCCACCCACCACAATAGAACACCACTGTGTTTTTACGCTTATAAGCCAACTTTGTTTAAATTTTACTAACAATTTTTGGTGCACTCTTGCTTTTTACTTACTAAGCGTCAGGGAGACTGCCGCATTTTGGCAACGCAAAAAGCATTGAGGTAAACGGAAACGAAAGTGAAAATAAACGGAAGAATTCGTGGCTACTGCATTTACAAGTCCGAGCTGCCCGTGAGCTGCCCGTCGCTGTATTCGTCAAGTCCGCCTTCAACATAACGTCATTTAATGTGCTTGGATTGTTCCCTGTGTCACGCGTGAAGAAGAAATGACATCACGTGGCACAGCAAGCGTTCTTTCTTGTCGAACTGGGAGCAACACGGAAGCACTGGAACGAGAGCTGCCGAAACAGCTCCTGATGCGACGTCGAGAAGCAGCGCCGCGCGCAATTGGCCGCCGCTTCCGTCAGTTCAGATGCTGATAAGATGGGCAGGACTACGGCGTCCTATCGGTTTCTTATTTTGTAAAGTGATGATCGGACCCTCACAAGCAAGCGGCATCACTCGCACTGCGGCAGCCGTATCCTTGGCTGCGCTGCTGCTATGCTTGTTCGATGTCGTTTCCGCATCACCGGGGGATCAGAGTGCCGAGTACAAGTCGTGTCTACGACGATGCCGCAGCATCAACTGCACGCAGGAGAAGCAAACCACCTTTCGCTCGGGTCAAGCGTGGTATCTGGCTCTTCTGCTCTGGGACTGCGCCGATGAGTGCCGTCACGAGTGCATGTGGCATGCTGTGGACGTGCTCCAGGCTAAGGACAAGCCCGTGCCCCAGTTTCACGGAAAAGTGCGTGCTAAATCATAATGTGTCTGTGCCCCTGACGCCAGCTCTTTTGATTATGCGCACTATGGATCCTTGGCATAAAGAACACGGCGCAGTTTGTCTTTCGGAGCTTATGTATCTATTGATGCAACGTCGGCGCGTATAGTTCGTTGCCTCTCTTCTTAGCACCCGGCGTACTCTTAAAGTAATTCTTAAATTATTGAAAAAGTAACAGCCTACTTCAAGGGCCACAAACGCGTTGGCGCTGGCCACGTTTGCGCTTACCATGTCTTGAGCTTTAAAAAGTTGTACGCTTTAATTATACTGTTAGCAGGGAAAGTCTGGATGCCAAATCAAGAATCGAAAATTGCAAAATGAGTGCACTTAACGAAGTGGTCCATGCATTCCCAATGGGTCACAGATCGAGTACATGGTGTAGCCCAACTACGCATACTGTTCGACCCTCATTTACTATGTGTCATATTAAAAATCGACATTTGCCTACGTTAGTTTATCAGCCATATTGTTTCTCACGAGAAAACAACGAGAGCAGTATGCTTTAGTTCTTGAGGCAAACAACTTCAAGGGCATATGTGGTAGGTGAGGGCAAACAATCTGACCAATTGTGCTTTATGAACGAAAAATGTTGTACATAGTTTGGTGTATTTGCTAAATCAAAGACATCTTGAGTTAAGTGCAGTCATCACGTGACTATTTCTGTATGTAGCATGGCAAAACAAGATGTCATGACATTATATCGCACTAGTTATGCCATCTGTCTTTCATGGAGACGCAAAAATAATTATGTTCTCCACTGAAAAGTAGGGCTCAAAGACAAGTAAACTGGAAAGGAGACATAAACGCTCCTTGTACTCCAATATGCATGTCTCCCTTACCACTCCTATGGTGATATGTCATTGTCAAGATGTTCTTGTGTATGTGTAAGGTGGGCACATGGGCATCTGCTGTTTTGCGAGCCACCTTACTGATATGAAATCTGCACAACTTGCAGTGGCCATTTCGGAGGTTCTACGGCATCCAGGAGCCAGCGTCAGTTATCTTTTCAATCCTGAATGGCATCTGCCACTTATGGATGTGGCGCAAGTTCAGGAGGCTTGTGCCATCTTCAGCTCCCTTTTATGTCATCTGGAAAGGGCAGGCAGTGGTGAGAAACGCTGTTGTTACAAACCTTGCTGAGAGCAAATCTTTTATATTTTTTCACATCTGGTAGAAAGTTTGACTGCTTTTGTCAAATGCTTTCCAAAGAATCTGTGAGACGCACAATCACCTTAGGGTGCCATTTGTTAAAGTGACACAAGTAGCTTTATTTCATGTAGTAAAGCACGGCTGCTTTAGAAGAATTGGAGAGAGGCCAAAGCGTTGCCTAGGGAAAGTGTTGTTTTTAGTTCATCATGTGCAATACACTTTTTAGCTGTTTTCTAGCTGGTGCTTGACCATGTGTGTCAAATGGATAGCAAGAGGTCAATTGTTACTTTGGGTGTGTACCATACTGTCTTAGGAAGAAACATTTCGTCACTGTTTATTTCTCTTTCAGTTATCGATTAATGCCTGGTTCTGGTCTGCTGTCTTTCATGCTAGGGACACTCCACTTACTGAGGTAATTATGGTGAACATCAATTTCTTTTTCTTCTAGGGTGTGCATGAAGTCCAGTGCATTAGGTGCTTCATCTGCACACATATCTAGTACTCCAAAATTCATACACATTGCACATAGCAAGGAACAGTTTTATAAAAGGAGAAAAGGGTCCACTATGACAAAAATATGAATTTATTGTAAATAACGCGTCCCATTACACGTCAGGATACCCTTAAAGGGCACCTAGACCACCTATGATATCTTGAACACTTTTCAAGTGAACGCATGCATCATATACAGAATACTGCAACATTCAGCTTATGTGAATATGGCATCACTATGCATCGCAGGGAAGCCACAAATAAAAAAAAAATCCTGTTCTCTTCACTCCTGGTAACACCAACTGGGCGAGAGCTGTCAAGTGGTCGTTCGATGAGGGACGACAGCGGCAGTGTTGCAAGAGCTGGCTGTGTGTTTCAGGAAGGGAGGGGACTCACCCATTGTTTGCCACTAATCCTTCCGTAAAGCTTCTGTTCAGTGAATGTCACATGGAAGGTGATTGGGTGTGGACATTAGAGGGGCCTTTCATCTAGTGTGTTGATTCAACCCATAGCTTTCGCTGCACCACACAGGGTTGGTGAGAGTATGTGGCGAGGAGGAGAGAATGCCTGTGGGGATGAAAGCAAAGGCGAACAAGAAACCGTAGCAGCTGTGTAGTCGTCCATCAAATGCCTGTAACTTTGCTATTACACTGTCATTTCAAAAAAGTGTTGAGGCTTTATGTTTGGTAGACTGGTACACACCTGCCACCACATAACAAATTTTTGAGCTCAAAGTGGTTTAGGGGTCTTTTAAAGGGGCAGTAATATATTCAGGTAAAGTGGTGCATTTAGCTTCTAATATACCAAGTAGGGATCATTTGCTTAGAGTAGATGCTTAGTTTTCCAAGAAATTATGCTAATTCGAAGCATAGATGGTGAAATGTTGAAAATCTCACACCAGCTATTTGTGATATCATAGATTGTAGCAAAGACAGAGAAAAAGGAAAGGCAGGGAGGTTAAGCAGATAGACAACCGGTTGGCTACCCTGCACAGAGGAAAGGTGATAAGAAATTGAAAGAAGAAATTCTACTAAGTCTTTTGGATTGTTTATCAATGAGGCTGAACTCTATCACATTTTAGGAGGAGTGAAAACATAGTCTGATTACTATTGCAGACTTTTGTGTACGAAAAAGATGCTAGTATGCCGGAATAACATGAAATATTTGGTGCTACACTGATGTCATCAAAGCAATAGATTGTGTGTGAAATTCACAAAACAATCTTCAGCATTCATTCTCTCTAATAACTTTTAAGGGTGCACAAATATTTGAAAATTCAAATACACAACTAGTAAACTTTGCTATTCTTGCTATTTGATTTGAGAATTTACTGTTAAAAATTGTCAAATAAAAGTTTTTGTTGTAGTCTATAGAGAGAAACTCTGATGTAAGTGTGGACTGTTCGAAATGATTCTGGTGCATGAGCCAAATGCATGTTGCGCAGAGGCACCAGTTCCTGAGTGAATGCTCGGGGCAGATAACCTATGCTCTGTTCTTCTGTAAGAATTTCTGCCTCAATTTAAACAAAAAAAATTGATTGTTTTGCCAATCTGAGCATGTTTGCATCCCTTCAAAACTATGTACATCTGTGGCATCACACTTGTCTTCTTAAATGAATGCAACACTGTTTGTGAGTCTAATGACATGCAGTTCCCTTGTTTTATAAATGATTTTCACGGAGCACCAGGTAACTCAGAGTAGCTGTTTACCATGTGCAAGTTCCTCAGTCGACTGGATGTCCAGTTGTGAACTGCATTACATGCCTGTATCAAACACTGTAAATAAGCCCCTTTTTTTTTACTGAACAGTCTCCACCCAAACTCTATATTCCAATTTGTTTACGAATGAGAAAACATTCTATGTTTAAGGATGCTGAGAGAATATTATCAGTCTAGATTGACTTAGCATGTCTCTAAAGCTCCTTTAAAAAACATATTTCAAAGAAAAAATTTATTTACTTTGAGTCACTGACACAATAGATTTTCACTGTGCAATGTTCTTCATTAAAGTTCTGCATGGGTGCACTGTGCACTGGGTAGCTTACATAGTGGCATTCGATTGACAAATTATGACCACAGGATGTTGCTCACGTCCATGTGACAAATGCTACTGTGTCTGCAATCATCACCTTCATTTCAAGGATTTCTGACGTTCACTCCTTGTGCATAGCAGCTTTCACATAACACTGCAAAAAGATGTTGGGATTTAAGTACAGAAATTGAGTGGGCCACAAAATGGAAGCCGTCATGCTCAGTGTGCCTGCCTGAAAATTACCTGCTAGTTGATGTCTGGTTGCAGTCCTCCAGAGTGGTGTAGTGATTGAAAAAAAGTATTTATTTGAAGTTTTTATGCATCTGTAGTGCTGTAGCGTCTTTTAGTGTAATGTTGTTCCAACAAGAGAATGAGTTTGAGGTCTTTCAAATAATGGCACTACCAACATTAGGTGCACTTGAGTAGATTTTCATAAGTAGTGGTTGTTATGGAGTGAAGAAATTACAGACAGCCCACTGGTTGTATTGCCATCAAGGATGAACATGTTTGATTGTTGGCTCATATGGTTATGAAAAAAAAAGGGAGTGTTTAGAACTACACTACAAGTCACTTTTCAGTCTTTTTGGTTTTGATGTTGTGGAATTGCATGTCGCAAAGCCCATGGTAACGTTAGTTTCTCTCACAACTGTTATTTAAGACATTAATAACTTAAATATATACAAAGTAGCTTGTGTTTGAGAGTGGTTTGGGACCTGCTATGGCCCTTTTTTTTTTATGTTCAGCAGACTGATTGCCTCTCAAAACTTTCTTTCCATTTTTCATGTAGAAGCTTGATTACTACTGTGCCTTTTCCGTGGTGCTCTACTCGCTCTACAGTTTATGTATGAGGTAAGCAATACTGCAGAAGCCTGTATGCGAGAGGAGAAAAAGTTTTGTTGAACTCTCATGCTTGGCAGCATGTGACACAAAGCTTCGCCACAGCATGCTAAAGAAGTTGCTCTTTACTGGTGCCAGGCAATTACATCGCAGCTTTTGCCATGGTGCCTTTCAACAGCGTTGCTTTTTTTGAGCGGTAGTGTCTATTGCTGGTTTCCAGCCATATATTTACTACTGAAAGTGTTCAGGCATATTGCCGCTTAATCAGTCATCACTTCATGGCTTCTTTGGCTCGCTGCACTAGTTGAGCAAGCATATGCCTGAGTCAAATTGTGTCTTCATTAAAGACTTCAAAGTTGAAGAGCTTTTCACAGAAATTGAACTGAACACAGTTTGTGAAAGCTTTCTGTCTAGCTCTAAAGCTGCCCACTGTCTGTGTCCCATGTAATAATGGGCAGTGAGAAATGTCAAGAAAAAAAAAAGCCTCAAAGAAGCTGATATAGCAAATTCAATGATTGTAATGGACACTTTTTTGCATCTCCATAGTAATGTCATCATTACTGGTGATGATGTGCTTATATTACTGGTGATGATTGTTCATAATGATGTCATCATTACCAGTGCACCTTGGCTGATCACAGGCAAGAGCTTTTCTTATTGGTGACACATCTTGGGAATCACTGTTACTACATTGTCAGCTTGAGCAGGGCAGGGCATATGTGAGTATTAAATGCATTTCTATGCCTACCCAACGAGGAAACCTGTCCATCATCACGTTAGACGAATCGCTATAAAGAAGTAATGTATAAAACAAAATAAATTCTAAAGAAAGAATATTCGCAGTGGTGAGTTTCGAACCTATGACCCCACACTCAGAAGCCGAGTGTTTTACCCTCTGAACTAAACACCCATGCTTGCACAAGGTGAATATATCTGAACCTTATGAATGTGTTGTACTTGCAGTACCAGGCAACTATCAAAGGAGAACAGTCTCTATGAAGGCTTTGTTGAAAGGTTTGGTGATGGTCGAATAAAAGCCATCTCTAGGACCACAAGTAGAGCGGTCTTGGAGCATTGTAGACATCAGGAACATTCTGATTTTGCAAAAATTTAATTCCAAACACGCCACATCCCTGATGAGTTTTGGTGGTCGCGGGATGCCCCTTCCATTAGGACGTTCCCTCACAGAGTGAAATGGCACCGATCTCTGAGGGCTCATGTGCTTCAAGTCATGCAACACTGTTAGATAACTAGTCACTGAGTTGATAAGGAGTGATGAGTGGTTATATGGGTCCCATCATGGTTGATAATCATTCGACACAGATGGATAAGGTACTAAAGAGCGATAAGGGCTTATATTAGTCGGAGCAATTATAAGGTCAATAAGCACCGGTAAAGGTTGAGAAAGGTCGGATCAAGTCTGATAAGGTTGGCAGATAAGGCTTCATAAAAATTGGGTCGATTGCGATAAGGTTGATAAGGCTTGGATCAAGTCTAATAAGGTTGGTAATAACCGATAATGGGTGATAAGGGTAGGATCTAGTCCGATAATGTTGATAACAACTGATAATGGTTGATAAGGGTCGGATCTAGTCCGATAATGTTGAACATCAGATAAAGGTTGATAAGGGTTTATACTAGTCGGATCAAGTTTCGTAACATTGATAATGACACCTGCCTGCGTGTAGATGAGCAAGCAGCACAATGCTTGCGCATACTTAGACAACTCTCAGAGGAGTTTCTGCGTGATCTTTTTCAAAATGTGCTATAGCAACAGTATGTATTTGAATGAAGAAACTGTAGCCGACTTCATATTGTTATAGTCATACTAAGGCAATGTATCATTGGTCGTAAGTTTTAAGACCTCCTCAGCTTTCTTGGCCTGTGTCGTGCACCCATTTAAAAGAGCATCAATGAGAAATGTTACAGTACGCTGAATTGATACTTTTGGTTTGGCTGTATTGCACTTCTGGAATACCAGGAACATTGGCCTTACTGTGACCAGTGTCTTGGTTAGCCCGAAAAGATGCAAGAGCTAAAGATGGCTTGGAAGACCTCATGATAGCTCCTCGTGACATTATAATGCAAAGCATATGTTTGGGACTAGTCAATATTAAGAAAATTTTCTCAACAAAAGTGGCTGATACATATTGAAATCTCCAATCCCATACTAATATATCAAAGCTGTAGTAATTCAGGCACAAAATTCTAGAAGAAAAACTTTGCTCTTCATCTTCTCCGTGAATAACAGGCCTTTCTCTGCAGAATTTTCTCTCTGAATCACATCTTGAAAGAAGGTACATCGCCAGATTAAACTAACTTATTGTTTCTCTTTAGCAACACATTAAAGGCTTTTACTACTTCTAAACATTTATACTTAGTTAATTAAGTCTCTTGAAAACATTCTACAGTAATTACTTGGTTATACATGAAGCAAAGAAAAGAAAACTGAGTTTGTCATTGTAAGGTGTGGGTGAATCTTCCAGTGTTACTTTTTACTTTTACCTGAACTTGCAAGCAACCTTTTACTTTGCTTACAGCAATGTGTTACCACTGCTTAATCTTATTAATATTGTTTGCAGAGTGCTTGGAACCAAAAACACGTGGCTGTCCATCTCAGTGACCATGCCTTTTGCGGCCTTCTTTGTCTACCATATCCAGTACTTAAACTTTGTGCATTTTGACTATGGGTACAACATGAAAGCCAATGTGATTACAGGCAAGTATGATAATGGCAACAGCGATTGTTTTTCTTTTAAGTGTGTCCTCTCGACTCAAGCATAAAATAAATGAAATTTAGGAACCATTTTCTTTTCCTGTACTACTGGCATATTGGTACCTAACCAAATTGCCTGTTAGCATGTACATTGAAAAATACTGCCATGTGGACAGGGTTTACAACATTAAGTTAATAATAATAATAATATATGGGGTTTTACGTGCCAAAACCACTTTCTGATTATGAGGCACGCCGTAGTGGAGGACTCCGGTAATTTCGACCACCTGCGGTTCTGTAACGTGCACCTAAATCTAAATACACGGGTGTTTTCGCATTTCGCCCCCATCGAAATGCGGCCGCCGTGGCCGGGATTCGATCCCGCGACCTCGTGCTCAGCAGCCCAACACCATAGCCACTGAGCAACCGCGGCGGGTAACATTAAGTTAGGCTTTTCACTATGAATTGCATCATATCCTCATTTATTGCACTCACACAAATGCAACAACCATAATCAGGGAAAAGTTTTCATGAACCTACTACAAAATGTGATGATGTAAGATTAAATGCAGGGTGTCTACCAATGGGGAATTCTCAGAGATTTTGAATAGTCTTGAAATACTCGGGGAACTTGTGCTTCTATCAGGGAAAATTAGCTGTCATTTTATTGAAAGGGAACGAAAGTCGCCCTAATGCCGGCATGCTGGCTCGCGTAAAAGAGAGGAATCGTAACGAATTGTCTTTGATGCCGTGTCGTCGGCTTGAGGAGTTGCCAGTGTACAGTCAAGGACCAATTTTCCGGACGCCCGATTTTTGGGACGTGCCCGACAATGTGGACGGCTTCGTGGCACCACGTACCCCATAGATTCAATGTATAAGAACGTCTGAAATTTCGGACGCAAGAACCCTTCGCCGTCCGATTTTCCAGATTTTTTTACCGCGACCGCAGGTTCCAAACGGCATTAATCATAGCCAACACCGCCGTTTTGATTATCTCGCCGCCTCAAACGGGCGCTCTCGCACTCACATCCGCTGGCAACCGTAGCCACCACCGTGGCAACGCGAGGCCTAGCTGCTTCGACGTTCACTTTTAAGGTTCTTGCTATTCGGTGCGGTGTATTTCATTGAAAGAATTCGCCGCTGTCAGCAATGGAACCGACTCCACCTCTGTAAACCTCGCGATTGGCTTCGAAGCTTCTAAGCAAGTCGCGTTGCATAATGCCGGTTCTCGAAAGGCAGCTTTGCCTCAGCACAGCTATGTTACGCGGTGAAACGTACGTAAAGTTTTGCGGTGAAGCTTAACAAGCGTGGGAAGGGGCAATTTTCATGGGACACAATACGTATTCCTTAATTATATACGCGTGCGCCCGCCGCCTCCTGTCACAGTACGAGCACCGATATGCCTAATAAGTGTACTGGTAGGCCTTCCGGGCTTTTTCGTACGTGCCTGTGGCGATTTGAGCCCTTAACGGCAATAAAAGACATGCATTTCTTTTTTTGGACTACCCGACTTTTCAGACGCTTTCGCGGCCCCTAGGGAGTCGCAAAAAATCGGACGTTGACTGTACAACTGACCAAGAAGATGCTTCAAATGGTCCATGAGACGAACGCGCGGCGAAACGAGGATCAGAACAGAAAGCACCGTCGCATTGAGGAATGATAAAGGAACTGTGCCGCCTCTTCTTTGAAGGAGATTGAGCTCAAAAAGTGTTGGCTGACACCGAGATGCACGTAACCGTCGTCCAAACCAAAATAAACTCTTTAAAGCAGTGAAACGCAACACTGAGGCATTATGCGCTGGCTGAGAGTATGTCAGGACAGTTGAGGTTGACTTTCAAGCTGCTGAGAGAATCTCACTTGTCACAAATTTCGGGCCCAATACCAATGAGCTTGCTATCAGTTAATAGAAATAGCTCATTTTCGAAAATATTGGCTTCTGTATGCATCTCTCTTTATTCGTATTTGAATATGTTTTGACTTGATTTGCAATGGGCTTTACAATCTTTTTTTTTTTTCGGATATATATTATTCACTGTGTATTTTACTAACCCCGCTGTTCAGTTTTCTCTTTTTAATAAAATAAACGCTACTCCTTACTATTCAAGCTGGATTAAGTTGTTTCTTTTTTAATTTTTTAACATGCTTACTGGAGAGTGATAGCATTGGGCGACATGGTGTCAGCCTGTCTTGACATAAAACAAAGTTCTGCGTCACTCGGGGAATTTTTTAATATGTCAACTTGGTAGACACCCTGTTAAATTACAAACCAATAAAGTGCAACTTAATTACTTTCAGACTTCACTGCTTGCCTTCCTTCATTGCTGTCCATCATCACAATTTCTTCAGCACTCTGTGTACCCAAAGATCTGCTGTCCATTTTGCCAGTTTGCTAGTGTTTTGGGTGAATTCATGGTTGAGAGCTGCTGATGTAAGAGTTCCATATATGCAGTGTTCACTGATACGTGGGCCATTCATACAGGTCTGCTCAACTCAATTGGTTGGCTGGGCTGGTGCTGGCACCATAGGAAGCGTGGCTACGTGTGGAGGGGCACCATCGTTGTGTTCATGCTGGACGCTCTGCTCTTGCTTGAGCTGGGCGATTTTCCTCCATGGTGTTTCCTGGTCGATGCCCATGCCCTTTGGCATCTGGGTACTGCCCCACTGCCTCTCCTTTGGTACAGGTATGCCGTGCATTGATATCACTAGGAATGAAGGGAAGTTGACCAAAAAAGGTGCGATTATTGGATAAAATTATGTTTCTGATTCTATATTGAAACGTTGTTCACTCAGGGAAATGACCAGAAACACCAAGCAGTTCTTGTAAAAAAGTGTTTTCGTGACAATCCACACAATCTGTGCCATCGTAGTGTGTGTAGGAGTAAAGCTGCCAGCTGAAGTATTCGGCATTTGCTTATTACAATAAGATAGTGCAAAAAAAGAACAAGTGGAATAAAAAGGAGTCAGACACAAGACTTGCCTCTCCTACTTTCGTTTGTATGTTCGGTCAAGGCTGCTTATTTGGTTAGATAGTTTAGGTTCACTTCTTCAGGAGGAGGAGAAGCTTATGTGCCGCACATTGCTAATGTTGAAACTGCACATTGTTTTCACTGGGTTTTGGCATACACTGCATCTTTAGCAGTGGTAACTATCAATCAATCAATTGTTATTGTTTCTGATACATATAATGACATGTTATTTTCATACAGGCAGGAGCCCAAAGCTCTATCAAGAGTTGTAGCAGGGGTCTGTTTTTTAACAAGATTACAACAGCAAGGGAAAAAAAAAAAAAGAAAACGAAGTATTCCAATAGCTTCGTTACAGATGTGTGCAAAATGTTTCTTTCTTCGTTAGCATGGTTACTTTTGTAAGTTAACTAGATGAATGCGTACAAGTTGCTTATATAAATAAAATGATGTGGATAATTTGATGCTGAATGGTAAAGTCTTCCACAGTTTCACAGCAATATAAGAAAATTTATATACTCCATAGTTAGTGCTTATGTAGGGTATGCATAATGGTACTGTTGAGGTAGAACTTAGGTTAATATTATTGATGGGCATAGAACAGTCTTATGTAAATGTTTGTAAGGAAATAGTAAAACACGACAACTGATATAAACTGTTATGGGTTGTGTGTTTAGTAATCCATAAGCATATGAAACTCAGTCAGTTTTTTTTATATAAAAATGAGGAACATGTAGCGTTGTGTTCTGTGGGTTTTCAGCATTGTCTGGTAGGTTAATCCCTAAATTGCTATAGCATGTGTAGTGTGTATGTGTGAAAGAATAATATAATGTTAACGTTTTCAACTGGTAAGTGTAACATAACCTATGAAGAAGATATATTTTTCTGTAAATCTGAACATTTGTGTGCCATGAAAGCTGTGCATCCAAGTGGACACTGAGAAATTTTGTACTACTGACTCTTATTTAAAGGTGTGTTATTCATTACAAGCGAGTTATTTCATATAAAATGTTTTTAGGGGCAAAGATAACATAGATGCTTTTAGCGGCATTAGTGAGAAGTTTATTTGCATGAAACAAGAATGATAATATTTTTAGGGCTGCTGTAGCTTTGTCATATAATTCATCTTCATTTATCGCTGTTATAAATATTTTAGTGTTGTCTGTGTAAAGGATACATTCTTCAGTTATAATGGATGGTAGATCATTAATGTAAGTTAAGAACAAAAGTGGCCCTAGAAGCTAGTGAAACTCAATTAACAGGCCTTTTCTTTGAAGTTACATAAAGAGAACTAATTCGAGGTGATAATATCAGTACAAGTGAAATATCAGTCAAGCAAATTAAGCTGACCTTTTCCTTGTTTATACTTATTTTATTTCCTGCACAGGTTTTTGATTGATGACAGTCTCTATGAACTGCACAAGAAGCAAAATGCTGGAAAAGCTGCAAATGGGCAGCGTCACTGGTTCTTCCTGGGCAATGAGAGCATGAAGAAGACAACAAAAGACGTTAAAGTTTGCAGTGAAAAGTTTGCTGCAGGCCATTGCACATCTTGCCAAAGCCATGAAGAGTAAGTGCCAGTTATCTGTACTTTGAAGCCCGTGTTTAACAAAAACTTCCCAGGAACAAAAGGCAAATTTGTCTTGATGCTCAGTTTGTTATGCCTACTTTAAGCACAGCAAGGATGCACAATGCCTGTACTATGCATAGCAGACATGGCATTGTTTAACTCATGACCTACTGAACTCCAGGAGCCGTATTCTGTAATGCTTCGGTTTTCGAAGAATTCGCTTTGTGAGCAGCGATTGGTAGCCCCCTGGGTGACACCATCGCCGTGGGGCGTGCACGCATGTTATGATGACGTCACGCACATGTCAATCCTGCGGAAACCAAATCCATCGTCTGCTACGAAGTGAAGTTGTGCAAAGTGCTTCGATGAGAGCCTGTGCGTGCCATGTGCACGGGTGAGATCAGCGTTAGAAAAATGGTGGCGATGGTGATACCTGTGGTGCCTGTGTTAGTGTTTAGTTGGGGTGGGCCAACTAAAATTTGGGGGTGGGCGAACTTGAAATATGGATGTGGGCCAACTTAAATTTAGGGTTGGGCCAACTTAAGTTTAGACATGGGCCAACTTGAAATTTGGGGGTGGACCAACTTAAATTTGGATGTGGGCCAACTTATATTTGTGCGTGGGCCAAATTAAATTTGGACGTGGGCCAACTTAAGTTGATGGGTATGCTTACGCATACTTAGACAACTCCAGTGGAGTTTCTGCATGCCATGTTAACGTACGAAGTACCACCGAACAGCTAAATGGGTCAACTGCAGTAAACAAAATATGCTAAGTGACTCACCACCAGTATGTTACACATGTGCTTAATAATGGAAACCACAAACTTCATCAATACCATCAACAAATTATTTTTTTATTTACCCAGTTTATTTACCAAGAAGCGTTCCTAATTTGCTATGTTTTCACTTGGTTTGCGACGTTCCCTTCCAGAAAAAAACCTGAGTGCCGGTTGGTTTCTGTCCTTCCTCTCGTGCTCATTACATCAGCGGACCACCCAAATGTGATGCCACCACCAAACTGAATTCTTCAGAAACCGAATTATTACAGAATACGGCTCCAGACCTGCACAGACCTCCCTGCTCCAGAATGTACGAGCAGAGTGGCACTAGTTATAAGCTGTTTGCTGTCGTCTGCTTCTGCAATCTGTTCCAGCGCTCATGCCGCTATTTTGGCACACCTTTAACTGTCTGTTTAAGCAATCGGTTGATTACGAAAAACGCTGTTTATCACATCGTGTGTACATAATTATGCAGACTCTTGACCGCGAAGCAAAAAGCCCTCGGCAGTACGTTTGTTATGATATGCTAATATTTGGAGGTTAAATGTGGCTGGCAGTGCATACCAGGCGATCAGTTTCTCGTAGTATGATGTACGGACAATTGCAACAAGTTTTATGAGTGGAAGAGTCGGTAACCCATAACGACAGTGACTACAGTGCATGTGTTTGTTCCTGCTATCTATATCTCGACTCTTTCTGCACTGTAGTCGCTTTCTTTATGGAAAATTACTACTTTGATTATGATCGCGATTGGGGTCAAGATGTTGCCTGTCAGGAAGTTTGCATAATAGAAGTATTGATTCTAAGTGACTCGTCATACATCTTAAACAGCTTAGACTTATCGGTTTCATAAAAGCGTCACGGTGCATATTTGGCATGCCAGACAAACATGTAAACAATCACTGCATCGGTTAATTCTTTTTTGTTGTGTGGAGCGGCGTGAAATTTCCACATATTTTGTGTACTGTTTTACATGTTATAACATAGCACTACATTGAGTACAGTATTGGGCTGCTAAGCACAAGTTCGTGGGACCGAATCCTGGCCATGGCGGCCGCATCTCGATGGGACAAAATGCAAAAACACCCATGTACTTAGATTTAGTTGCATGTTAAAGAACCTCAGGTCATCCAACTTTCCGGAGTCCCACACTACAGCATGCCTCATAATCAGATCTTGGTTTTGGCATCTAAAACCCCATAATTTAATTTTTCTTTTTTACATTGAATATATTTAAAAAATTTTGACATACCTGCCATTTGTTGTTTTTGCAAGAAATTGTCACATGTGCTAGCAGTCCACCATAGCGGAAGAGCTGGCATGCACATTTGAACACTGCCCAGCCACCCAGCCGCCCGTCAAGCAGCAGACGAACAGGTTATAAAAGTGCCACCTGTGGCCACCCGTTGAACAAGAGTGGGCGCAAGCGACTCCCATAGAATCCAGATATCTGTGCAGGCTTGGAGTTACAGTAGGTCGTGGTTTAACATCACAATGACAGTTATTTTAAAAGAGTTGAATATTGGGCTAGTTGATATTTTGGCGTGAAAACCACCTAGAAATAGCGCGCAACGGTACAACACAACAGAAAGGAAAATGAACACAGTTTTCCTCTCTGTTGTGCTGTCCCATTGCACGCTATTTCGAGATGGTTCTCAAGTGGACGAATAATAATACTGAAGCATTGAGTTTGAAAGGCTCACGACACTCGTGATTTGAATTTCACTCACTCAGTTTTCTGTTGTTCTAAGCTCCTGGCATTATTGTGCTCATATGTGCATTTTGAGCTTGTATTATATCTATACTTAAATCAGCTATTTCGTGGTGGCATCAGAGGTGTGATGAAGCTTTTTTTTTTTATTGAATATATAAGCAGTGTTGTCTCATAGATATCAGTGCATCACCTTATGTAGCTGTTAGGCTATACAAAGGGAGCTGTTAACATATAGTACCTGGTAGTATTGTGATGCAATAAATGCAATGGTTGGCTTTTCAGTGACTGTTTTGCATACTATATTGCGAGGCCATCCATCGCTAATCTCAAAGTTGCTCAGTAGTCAAACGTTATAGCTGCATATTTAAGCCTGTAATGCTGTGTGAGACAAATTTCAAGAAAACTTCAAGACAGTGTTCTTATTCAAATTTCATAAGAAGTCACATGAACATTTCTATCAACCTGTAACATTTCATTCAATTTATTACAAGCTGGCTTCACATTATTAAGTTCTGCACTTTCAGCATTGCTTTTTTATCTCTTCACATTAGCCTGAGGGTAGCTCAAAATGAGATCATTGCCAAATTAACTCCAGTCTTGTGTGTGTTTGGACCAAAATGTTTTCTTCCCTAGGTTTCTCGTCAAGGCCAAGGCTACGCAGAATGGCAACAGCATTGGAGAAGATTGCCAGAAGTGTGTTTGACCAGCTCGGCTAATGGCGTGGCACCCATTCAACAACACTGCCTTGTTCAAGTCCTTTTTCTTTGTTGCTATGGTGCGAGTGCAAAAGGTGGTACCAGAAAAGAAGCAAGTTAATTGTTGCATGTTGTACTAGGGCTGTCACCGAAACTTTGTAGTAATGTACCAGTTTATTTTTTTTGGTCTACGTCAGAAAAGAGAGCAAGGAGAAGTTAGTATTGGCCATATAGGTTACAGCCAAGTGCTGTTCTTCTTCTAATGTGTGGATGTGTACCAGACAAATTATGTTAATTACCTTGGTACTGCAGTGGTCAAGAATCATGAAAGCAGCCTCATGTTAACTGGGTGTGGGCTTTGCTTACTTGAAATATTTTTGCTTTGTGCCTCATGAAGAATACACAATGCTTCATGCTTGTTGACTCCTGCTAGCTCTTGATTTAGAAATGGAGCACTGGCTCTACGTACTGCTTCAAAACTTATTATGCTGATAACTTAATTAGAGAAGACACACTTCATTTGTGCTCGCAACGTAGTAGCTATGCTGCATTAAAATATACACTTGCACCTTCACAGTATTTATACAGCACTCATAAATTGAAACGCAAACTGTAATGAAGGCTTTTTACACATAATTGCATGAAAGTGTGATGTGTAGTAGCTGTGCAGTCGGTTTCTAAGGGTCGAGTAGTCTCAAGTATACGTTTTGGAGTCGTATATTAAGCCACTGTTAAAATACAGATGAAACTAGAAACAAATTAATGCATTGGAGCAGTTTCACAATTGTTTTCATTTGAAGTTATGAGCACTGTAAATGCCCCGAGATATCACAGCATATTTTATGGCATTACTTGTGGCACTTAACTTTCAAATTGCACGCAAGTAGTAAGGCTCCAGATAATTTTTCTAAGGATTAATTACAGAAAGCAGTTCTAGATACTTTAAAGGACCTTTTTTCAGCAATAGTGGCATTGATTATTTAAAACTATTGCTTTTTGAAAGTTATAAAAAGAAGGATTCATAGCTATTTTGCACTTCAAGTAATTTGCCCATGATCTTTTACTTCTCGCTTCGACATTCCTGGTTTGGATACAGTTGTTTTTCAGTTTTAAGTTGTGAATTGCTGCTGCTGTCTAAGCAAAAAACTATGTAACCTTTATTGCTTTCCCCCATTACCACATCCTGAGGCAATGCATTGACCACTTAGCAGCTAGTCATTGCAGAAAAGCAGAACCTTTCTTGCACTGTTAACAGAGTGGTAACAATAGACAGGCAATACCTGCTTTGCTGAACGTTGTAGATTTCACTTGTGAAACCAAGACAATCGATTAAATTTCTCACCTGAAGAATGAAGCTTACTAAAAACAAGTTGCAAATGCTCCCGCAAAACCATAGTAATACACTGTACTGTTAAGCAGTAACCAAGAACCAATATGTAGTAGTGCCAACACTTTTTTATACCCATTTATGCAAGAAGCACCCTGAGCTTAGCTGTTATACTGAGTAATTTATTTGAGTATATGTAATTAAGAAGTGACCACAGTTAAAAAAAGGAAACATATTGTGCATTCAGTCATAGAAGTTTGTAATTTAGTAGTAATATAGAGTGCTTTTTAATATTTAAGCAATAGCAGATTCAGTCTGCATACTTCAGATGCTCCAGTAATTAACTGCATCCATATGTTCCGCAATAACCAAACTGGTTTATGTCTTCGCGCAGGTTAGCCAGACATATTACTGCCTAACAGCCACACACAATTTGCAACCTGTGAATTGTCCGAGTCGTGCAATGGAAGTTTGTTTTGCTTTGATGTGCTGTACATCCAAAAGCTTGTGTCATATTGAGAGTAGTAAATCTTAACTTTTAACCAACTACCTCAAAATTTTACTTACTTTCTTGTGGAACCTGCCTCAATATGTGCACATTAAATATTGGCTTGTAATTAAATGTTGGTGCAACTGACAATGGATGTCTGAATCGGGAAATTACAGTGCCGCAGTTGTTGGCTGCAAACCATTATATTTTACAGTAAGGTTTTATGCCTGAAAGCAAATATCCTGTGCTTCAGTCATGGCTTAACATGCTTCAAAACCATTCAGCATAGCATTTCCATGTTATCGTGCAGATGATTTGCTACTTGAAAATTTAAAGTCAATGTTGAAGAATGTGCCACTTCTAATGAGCACTTTTTAATGCATCATCTTTCTTAGCAGCTACCAATGTGAAGTATCTGTGCACAAGTGTGCTCAAGTCAGTGGACTGTGGGCTTGTCATTTTACAAGTTTTAAGCTTTGTAATCGCAGCTTAGGTCATTCTTGTTGCTTCCATTCACTTCGCTTGCCTTCCAGAAACATTGAGAACCATGAAGAGATTTTTAAAAAAGGCTTTGATGCAGTAATTTATTGGACAAGATATAATTTAGATGTAGCCTGTCTTGTACTAGTCAAATGCAATAATAACTTATTGTACTGGCCTTAACTACAATTATCTGTATGGCTGCCACTTATCTGTGGCAGGACTAGGCAAGCTACTCAGAAACTGTATCCTTGATACCAGCACTAAACTACCCTAAAGACTGTATTTTAGTACCAATGCAGGATACAGATGCGAAATTCTGTTCTGATACTATTGCCAGTAATTCAGTTATCTTATGCACTTCGATACATTGACACAATCACTGAGCAGGGGTAATTAAAAGCAGGTTTATTTTTTTAGGTCCTTTTGATGAAGCTATTACTGGGTTTAGTTATTTCTGCTGTACTTTCAGCTATTGTGTTGGTAGCAACACGAAACAATGTTACATTGGTTCACTAAACCTTAAGCTCACTTTCATTGCAGAATATTTTCTGCTTCCAACTCCGCTCGTGTACAACAGGTGTTAGAGGTTTCAGCTGAGCATTCAACCCTGCTACAGACCTGGAGTTGCTTACAGCACCACAAGGTGTTAAAAGATGAGACTACAGCAACAAGGATATAGCATATTCAAGTTTGTCAGTGCCAAGCAGCGTTTTTTTTTCATTACTGTTGCAATTCTTCTAGGACTGACATCAAAAGCGGATTTTTCTTTTACTTCTAAATGTGGGTGCATTGTCACATTAGGCTGCACAATAGCCAAGTTGAAGGCACTTGACGTGCCATTTGTGTACTTGTCAACAAATCATCATATTCACAACTGCGCTTTTGACACCGAGTTTTTACCCTGATCTCGTTTGGTTAGGCACTGTGTCAAAGATGCAAAGCGTCTTCCGAACATATCAGCAGACCTGCGGCAGTGGTGGCAGCCATTTTGTATTTTTGTTTGTCTCGCTTGGCACACTTGCGTGCTCCATTCAGCGAGCTCTCTAGCGAAACGGAGGCACCCGACTGCTCGCAGCTGAGCATTCAGTGCATGCACACTTGAGCCTCTGCTCGCTGGCTGAGAGAAGTGGGGCACAGGAAATGTTCTGCTGAAAATGTCTATTAGAAGTCAAATGTTTTTTAAGAACAAGAGCACTGAAACATTTCTACACTGAGCCAGAGCTTCAAACTAGCACCTTGAAAGGAAAGGAGAGTTTAGACACTGGACAAAAGTGCATTAGTGGAACGACATTACTTCTATTATTAACACTTGTGTTCTCGTGCCGGTCCTTGAGGTGCATCATTGTCACCTTTGCTAAGTAGTGGACCTTAACTTTTAAAATAAAAGATTTTTCTGAGGCCAGCCTGTTCACTGCAGCTTTGTCTGGTAGAATGTCAACATTGAAACTATAAACAAACGAAGTAAAATGATGACACACTGTAAATTCATCTGTGCTAGGTACTATACCACTTTTTCCATATATTTAATGCAGCGTGGATTGTATGAAGTAAGTCAACATTTGAAAGACATGAAATTTTCTTAATGTGACAGTCAAAAAGTCCAGTGCAACATCATTGTGAGATCAACAATGCAGGGAACAGCTTCTGTTGCAGTTTAGGAACATGTTAAGCATGAGAGGTATCACTTGTTACCAGAGTGAAAGAAAAAGTGCTATGCTGATAAGCAGGCTTCCTGCATGGATGATTTGGCAATAGAAAACTTGATGTGAGTGAAGCAGGACATGGTGATACAAATACAAGTAAAGAGGCATCATGACACAGACATGCTTGCAAGATGAGCACAATGTCCTGTCTCTATACCATGCATCATTCACATGGCAGTCCCTGTTACTGATGTTACATGGCTGATGACAATATATGTGTGGTTTTTTTGGCACAAGGGCCAGGAATGGACAAAGAACGGCATTTGATACGCTGAACATTAAATCGCTCAGATTGTTTACAATTGTTTGTTGTTGAGCAAAAATATGGGTGCTCTCGATTGTTCTCGTGGTAACCCATTTTTTCCAAGACAGGATATTTGTGAATACGTGAGAACTGGTTTGAAAAAGCGCATTTGAAATATTGCAGGTGCACATTAGTGGAAAAATCAAGTATTTTTGGCTTAGTAGTTGGTACTCAAAAACTTATTCTCAATACTTCAGATAATTTGGTCCACATTGACACTTACAACCAATATATTTTACAATATATCTTACTCAGGTAACATATACTCCTGGACATCTGTAGTACTGTTCAGCCTTGACATGGGGTGACAACATATTGTTTTAACCTTGCAGATTGTATAGTAGGCAGCCAAAAAGTTTGGTCTGTCTGATACAAATAAAAGTTAGCAGGTTGTATAAAATTTAGACTGGTCACATATTGTAACTTAATGAATGATAATTCAACAAGCTTTTAAGAGAAGTCAGCAAGGATTTAGATTATATTTATCATGCATCCATATTATGCAAGGATTCTTTAGAGCTGCATTTAATCTTTTTGTCCAATTGCTATTGGCTCAATGTATGTCATTCACCCACTGAAGCCTTTGTTAGAGTGGTTATCTAACTCCCATGCAGTTATAGCCTAGCTATCTATCACTTCAAACTCTCCTTCTATATTGTTTTTGTTTTACTATTCTAAGTGGCCAGAATATCTTGTTGTTATTCTTGATCTTTGAAGAGTGTCATTCTGAACACCATAAAACAGCAGAGAGGCAAATAAGCTTTACCTTTATGGGTGCATACTTTATTTGATAGATGTAAGAAGAGAGTATACCTACACCACATTGCTCTAGACAAGCTGCGCTGAGCTAATCAAAAGTATGCAAGTTAATGAATGTTACCAATGAAACAAAATTGTGAGGAGCCCAAGGGGAACAATATTGACTGGTAGGGGGTGAGTGAATGGTTTCGTTTCTAAGTGAAATGATAATGAATATTAAAGAACACAGGCCTTCATATATCAGGTTATACCAAATATTTTTGCACATCTAAAACAAACTAGGAGCAGGGTAGTGAATAAGAAAGAACAAGGGAAGTGCAGATTTTTTTTTCTTAGTATACGTAACGCCATTTGCAAGTGCAAGTCTCTCAACCAAGCTTGCAAATAAGCAAGAGTAAAATGTTGCTAGACTTTGCCTGATCATTATGCTGACAGTAATTGAACAAAGGAACATCAAGCTCGTTACCTGGTATTGTAACTTTGCAACTTCAAGCTTTTTTTTTCATTTGGAAAAGAAGCTTGACATTTTTACAGTGCCATGCATTACATTAGTAATGCAGACATGCCGAGTTGCACAAAGAGAACAAACTTCATATAAATGACAGATGACAACAGGATGGAAAATCATGCCAGTTGGTATAGCTTCATGGTTGCAACAGCGTGACTAGACATGGACTGAGTAAAAGGAGGGGACAAGAGAAGTGCCATGTGTCCTGCTTTTACTCAGTCCACGTCTGGTCACGCTATTACAACCACGACAGATGACAGGTTCGAAAGCAGCTGAAGGACAAAGCACTTTAGTTTTTCATGTACATTGCAAAAGAATAAAAAAATTATTTGGAGGCTAACACAGCTATACCTTTTGAGCTTTGCTGCAGGAGATAATAATCATTTGTTAAAAATGGAGGTGGAGGTGTTTTTGGCTAAGTTGGCTAAGCATAGATTATCGCCTCCAGTAAATAGTTTTGAAATGCGTTGCCCTTTGTCCAAGTGTGGCAGGTTCAAAGAATCATAGTCAGCCCTGTGTACTCGGCTGTGACCAGTTATTTATTCAAAGAAGCTGAATGTTGAATTCTACAACTGAAATATGCGATTTGTATTTGAAATATTGTGTAACATTTTTGCATCCCTGCCAGTGGGTTTTATTCTTTTTTGTTTGTACTTGCTTGTGAGAAAGCAAATGCAATTCTATGCATATTTTAAAATCTTTATTTAGTAGGGTAAGCTTGTGAGGATGAAAAGCAAGTGCCCAGATGTCACCAAAGAAGAGAACAGCGTTCTGAGTTCAGATTAATGAACGCAGAAATTCATAACATCAGTCTGTGTAGTGTCTCTTTAAATGTGGGTCATTATTGTTTCTCTTATAATGTGGCTGCAGTCCCCAGAAAGATAACTCTTCAGCTTTTCTAGGTCACTACAACAATGTACGAATTATGTATCCATATGATGTGCAAACTGAACAAATGTTTTCAACCTACCTGCGTAATATTTGCTCTTCTCCAAGTGTGTAATGGTTGTGCTAGATCACAAGAGTCCGCCATCATAAGAAAAGCTGGTCAGGACAAGTTTAGAGGCCAGGGAGCTTGTTTACGAGTTAGTCTTTCAAATTAAAAAAAAAATGTGGTTGCTTGGAGACACGACTTTGCAAACTGAAAGTGGTTTGCTATCCTTGGTGTGGTTGCACCTTGGCTTTACAGTAAGTTCCAGATTTGTGAAGTGAAGAGAGCTGACAGTGGAACAAAAAATGGAATTAGTGATCTTTCAATTGTTCTTTGCTGCACATGCTTATTCTTGATGCTAGCAAAGAAAAAGGCAAATGTGACAATTCCGGAGGTACAGATATGCCACTATAATGAAGGTTTTCAGGCTGTTCATCCTTCCATTCCATCAAATTGTGGTTGGCCTTGATTTTGAGCCAACAAACACCACCAGGCATTCTGTAATATCCTGCATGTAATGAGGTTTCTTTCCTCCCAGATTTTAGATTTACTTCTTGTACTTGGATACCGATGTTTATTTTTGATATATGTCTTCTTTTTATTTTATGCAAGCAAAAACTGTTTTCTTTTTGGCTGCGTTATATGCGGATATTTTTTTTCTTATTTTGGTCCCAAAATTGCCCCTTGCATTATGTTTGTGTACGTGTTGAATAATAGGCACAGTTCCACGATTGTGTGGCCCAGCGATTGCACTTGCTTCTTGAAAATACAATTTCCATTAAATGTTTCACAGCTCAGCAAATTTCCTGTATTGTGATGTAAGCAATTTAAAGCCCAAGCTCCTCACTGGTTGCACATGTTGAAAGACAAAGGGTCAAGTGAGAGTGGTGCCACTCTTTGCTTCCCTGTGGCCTCTAAGCTTGACCTGGCATTTTATCCTTCATCCTTCTGGTGGGGCATCAACGTCCTCAAGACTTGCAGAAAAATACCATGTGCCTTGACTGCCTCCAGAGATCAATGATCATTGTTGGCATTGATTTGCTATTCTTCTACTCAACATTCCGAAATGCTTGTTGTTCATCGTTATCAGCATACGTGCACAGCCATAAAAGTGCGTATGTGGATTTTTTTTTATGGTTAGAAAAAATGTTACCTTTTATACTCTTTCGTGGCATATCCTGTTCCATTGTAATGTGATTCAAAATGATGTAGTACACTACTGTAGTGCTTGTGTATAAGAAGGATCATATCCTTGTTATGTAGGCAGGACATGTTCTGGAAGCATTTCTTTTGTGATTGTAAAGATATTATGTTAAGCTGTTAGTTGTGACTGTGCAGTTTGTCTAGTCATCCACTTTCACAAGTCATTGTTCATTCCATCTAAAACTTCAATGGACAGCTGTTCAAGTAAATTGTGTCTGTGTATATACATGTGCATAATATTTAGGCATGTGGGCAATGACAGCTTGTTTTGTATTTTCATGTTTCAAGGTAGCAGTCTGTTAGCGCTTTTTGGTAAGGGTATTTAGTACATTTTTGGCCTCTGCTTACCTCGTATTTTGGACATTAAAAGCATTTACACAGATTTGTTTCCGTACTCACTTCTTAAGTTTTCTCAATGTGCACCGTGTGTCCTGTCAACCCCACATTTCCATGTTTAATTTTTGTTGACAATTCTAACAGAAAACTTTTTTTTTCTTGTGGATTTTTCTTTATTTTTCTTTCTAAACCTGTAAAAATGCAGTAAGAAGTATTACAGTCAAGCCCACTTATAATGACCCTTAGTGTAATGAATGATAGATTATTAAAACAAAGATAGCATGATGGTCACAATTTTCATGTGATCTATAGCAGCATGTCTCATAGAGAACACGTCATAGCTCCACGTTCCTTTAGAGAAATTAAAGTACCAGTCAGTCTCCCGAGAAGGCACCACTCTCCTTCCACAACCACTGCTTAGGTTAGTTTTTGGTTTGAGGTTACTGTGCATTGCATAAAAATCTGGCAGACCCCACCTCGCAACGACTGTTGACATTAATGCGTTTAGCATCCAAGCAATATAGTGATACACCATATTGCTGAAGATATCTTTATTTAATTTCTGTAGTGGCAATTCTGAGATTTCCATTGCTTCGTGCGTATGCAATGTACACCGTCTCCGGGATCGACCCAGTGGGCTTAGGACAGTTGCTCACCAGGGTCAGCTATCACCAAGACAGCACGACGACTGTATGACAATGACATAGTGACGACGACAGAATAGTAAAGAAGGAATGACCTCAATGGAACGGCAAAGGTGGTATGACAATGACAGCATGATGACAATGGGACGACAATACGATGATAATCGGATGACGAAGCTGGAGTGACGACAATGATGGCATAACGACAATGCACTGACAATAATGGCATGAAAACAGTGGCAATCGGGAGTGAATGACGAAGAAATGACCCCGGTGGAATGACAAAGGTGGTATGATAACAGCATGGCAGCAATGGGATGACATTTCTGAAATAATTACAATGGTGCTACGCTAGCATGATGACAATGATGACAACAGTCAGATGATGGCAGTGGAATGACCTTGATAGCATCACGGGAACATACCTAGTGAACAGTGCTAGTAGACGATTTTGGTCACTGGGTCAATATAAGAGGCTGGATAGATAGATAAGTTCCTGAAGTAGGCAAAGAATGCTAATCACACTGAAGCTGTTCTCACAAGGATGAATTTTTGTCTGAGGCAGGAGTGTGTGGAGCTTGGAAGCAACGACAGCTCGTTTGAGGATTTATGGCAGCATACCTTTGAAGTGGAGTTGAGGGCTTCCGACATTGGTTCGACTGACTTAGTTGATGTGGTCAATAAAGCTAATGTCATGGAGTAATGCACAGTTGAGAAGTCCAGCGTCCGTCTGTGAGGCACAAGGCTTTGTCAGCAATTGATTGCATGAAAAAAACGAGAAGACCGTGGAACCAATACCACCGCCTGTAACTGCGTCAACTGGAGTCTGGTACATCCCGCTGCAGAAACTGCTCGTCACACAGCCCTCAATGACGTGGGGTCTCAAATGCGCTCGTGAAACAAACAACACAGTAGTGCAATCAATCACAAGGGAATTTATTGCACCTTTCATACACAGACACCTGCTAGCCAAGTTACTACCCATAGAATATGCCACGCCACCTAAAGACAGGTATTCTCGGGCACTAAAGGGAGTAGGCTCTTCCTCTTTGGCGTGTGGCCGGCGAGCAACATGGACGTTTCGAGCGCTCTTGCTCATTGTTCGCGGGACTGTACTGCGGAAGGTTTAGGAGCAGGACACAGGAATGGACGAACATGATCGTTTGAACGCGCTACCATTTGCGTGGCCCTACATGCAAACGGTTAGGTGTTGGTGTTCAGCATGGAGATGAACATCTTCGCTCACTATCTGGTTGCGGCAAGTCGGACTTCCTCGATTTGTCGCACAGGCCACGCAAACGGTGGCACGCTCAAATGATCGTGTTCGTCCATTTCGGTGTCCTGCTCTAAAACCTCCCACATTACCATCCCGCGAACAGCAGGCAAAAGCGTGTGAAACGTCCGTGTAGCTCGCCGACCACACGCCAAAGAGTAAGAGCCTACTCTCTTTCGCGCCTGAGTAAACCCGCCGTTAGGTGGCGTTAGCAGTGCAACACCCGCGCCATCTCTCGTAATATGCTGCAACCACACCGACCGCCGCCGGCGCTTAGCTTCGCGGAGAAGCCGGATTACAGGAGACGCGAGAACCATGTAAGGGAAAACATCAAGGGACGCGTGGGAGTTGATTGCCACAACGATGATCACTCGTCTGCTTTGAAAAACCTGGAAACAGCAGTTGTTGGGTCCAAATTGAAGAAGCAAAGTGAATTTACCTATTACAGCTAAACCTCGATATAACTAAGTAGGTAAAACCGGCAATTTGCCTCGTTATATCGAAACTTCGTTGTACAGATATTCAACCTTTTATGCAAACAAGTACAGTCGCCGATCGATTTTTTTTACACGGAAAGGGGCCGCAGAATTTTCCGAATTATCGGGCAATCGAAAAAAGCAAATTTGAATCAGAAAACAATTCATTTTGATGAAATTGGGAGTCGGCGATGAATGATAAGGCTTCATGCCACTTTGACGATATCTTCACATAGGCGGTACGACTTAAGCAAAAGCAGCCACTTTTTCGTCTGCACTGCGCCCTCGCAGCTGATAGCGTCGCCCACACTGGGACGACGATATCATGAAAAGCGCCGGCAGCAGGGAGCGAATGCTTCGTCTGTCTCTGGCTCCATCGGGTCACCGAAAGTCGAGATTACACAAGCTCCAATACTAAACGTGCGGGAAGCCAGCTTACACGATGCCATGCCGTCTCGGCACACCCAGTCTTTGCACACGCGGCAGATTACCTGTAAAGCAGGGCGCTCGGCTGCGTATGTGCTCAGTCGCGCTTACAACCATGCACAGCCACGGCCGAGACGCACGCCAGAAATCGCGACGCGCGCCAGCTTACCCCCATCCGCCCCTCGCGTACGTGTGCTCGATCGCGTTACTGCGAGCGAGCTCCCCTCCCCCTATTTCCCTTTGCTCGCGCGGAAAGGCGGCACTTGTGAAGCCATCGTCTTTCTTGTCTCACCCGCGCACACTTTCACTCGCACCTAAAGCATCTGAAGTGCGCGGGGTGCGATAGGATCTTATCGTACTTGGCATAGAGTTACTATATGGTACTTGGACTTAGTACGGAACATGATGCGGCTACCCTTCGGCGATCGCTCTTGTCGCATCGCGCGCGATTTGAGAGGTGCGTCTGCAAGTAGCCTCTTGTAATTCAACCATTTGACCATCTGCGTCCGCGGAAGTTTCCATTTGTCTTGGCATTCCCTCGTGGCGGAAGCGAAATTTCATTGTATTGAAATCGCATACAAACATACTTCGTTATGTTGAGGTTCTAAATGCATGGTGTTCTATGGTCAAGAGGTTATGAAAGGTTAAATACTTCGTTATGTCGAGAATTTTGTTATATCGAAGTTCAGGCATGCTTTGGAAAACAATAAATATTTTTGCCATTTCATTGGCTTAATATGTCCACTTATTATGAACGGTTGGCTATAACAAACGCATCCTCCATGATACGTTATAAGTGGGCTTGAGTGTATCACTAAAGGCTCTTGCATGCACATATTATATTCTATGCATACTATATTGGCCATGCTATGCCAGTGGAAAGAGCTTTCACCATGCTGTTAGCTACACTGCAGCTGTTAATACTGTAATATACCATCGGTGGATCAACAGTAGCACATTCCCATGGCTTCTTTTTTTTATTTTAATTCTGGATGCATAAAAACTTGCACGTAGTGCTAAACCTTTAGGACTTAACATGAAGGAATGAGAGAGTCAAGGTAGCTGAACATTCTTTAAGAGTGGTTTTCTTTGTGAACTCTCCCGTGCTTTTCCAACTTTAGCTGCTGGGTGCTGCTGTCTTGCTGAATAGCTCACGCGTTTAAAAAAGTTTAATTGCATGCCTGATGGTGGGATTGAACCTCAGTCACTCAGCACTAGCAGTGCAATGCTCCAACCATTAGGCCACCATCACGTGTACACATCTATTGTGCCAATGTCAACTAGATCTGTGAGATGATCGCCGCATATGTGTTGCATTGCGCATCATGGGTGTGCTAGAGCACATGCACATGCAACAGTTTCCGTTACGCCAAGGATGCAGGAATGAAGTGGGCAAATTTATGGAATTCGATTAACTGCTTCACATAGAGTATATTAGATCTGCATAACTTTTAGTCAATGCCTACACTGTTAACACAATCAATTGATTTGATTGAAATAGAGCCAGCCTATCTTGTCTTAGCTGTTTGCTAGAAGACATCAGCTGTGCACATCACATTTCTGTCCTTAATTTCACACATGTTAAATGTGGTTAAAAGTAGGGCTTGTGCATACTTTTTCTTTCTGTCCCAGTCTTCTTTCAGCACTGAAATTTCTATATTTACTTGTGAACATGAATTACAAACTATGGGACTAGAACAACAGCCTACAGTTATTTTTCTTAAATATACACTTACTGTACATTAGAATTTGCTTTACTGAACACTGTTGATGTTTTACTATTTTGCTTGGTGGCAATGTTGATATTTACGCAATCACTAAAAACTGATGTCTTGAAAGACATTGTCATAGCATCATGCATTGAGGGAAATATAGTTTTCAAGTTTACTGTGAAAAAAGAAGCATCTTGATATTTCCATAAAAAAAAAAAAACATTAATCAATTCATTTGCTCCTACTTCGGGAAACGCAGTGCATCAGAACACACTACAGAGCTTGAGCATCTTTCCAGAGACTAGCTGCCCGTTATTTTACCCTGTAGCTTCACTTTCATTAACATGCGTTGTGTCACTCAATCCGTTTTGGAGGAGATGCATATTAGGCATGCAATCTACTTGCCTCTAAAAGCTACGCTTCACAAAGTTTGCTCAACAAGTACACATTAGAAATTGCATGCCACTTGAGTGGATGAAAGAAAGGTTAGAATAGCTAGCATCATTTATGTCTGCACTTCCAAGTTTTTAACAAATTGTACAAATTAGCTTGTTACATTTACAATTTCATGAGCTCAAATGAGGAAGTATCATTTGCATATTCACAAGTGTTTAGAAGTTGCATTTCCTGAACAGCGATACAGCTATGTCGCATCACAGTTCGACATTGTCATGCACAAGGACGAGGAGGAATAAAGGAGGGTAAGACATGAAGGTTAGTCAGTGTAAAGACTGGTTGGCTATACTGTGTATACACGAAGGGTTCTTAGTAATGCTCTTGTTGCAGAAAATACAGTGAAGAGCCTATCGAAAAGGCTTCATGTTTAAAACTTTAATACGGTAATTACGCCCTTTCCAAGATAATGCATATTATGCCCGTCCATAACCTTGCAAGCAGCACCCTCTTATACTAACACGCGAAACCTTCATTTTCATTTGCAGAGCAGTTTGCCAAGTAAACAGCACATTTTCTCTGTTTACCTTTGTCCACTTGTGTAATCCAAGGTTGTGTGAATGGATGCCTTTATAAGTAGGCAGCCAAGTACAGAGAAAGAATAGAAATGCTTGTTCAATTTCATACAACTTATTTTTATTCCCTATAGAAACAACACTTCAGGAAGAGCAGCAATGTCATGTGGTGTACTTTGAAAGCCACTAGAAATAGCAAACTGTGCCAGCAGCGGCTTCAAGGAGATCTGTCACAGAATCTTGTCAGGAGAGCAGTTCCATTTATAGTCACTTCTTTCTCCTCACTGATTTGTGGCCCCATCATAGTTCCTAAAGTACAGCAGCAGGATAGCACAGCTTCATTACATTGTGCAACACTCATTAAGCATAGTTGCAAGACATTCACATTTGCATCCAGTGTCTCGCATCTTTATCTTTCCCTCCTCCCATCCCAATAAATTTCGTGCATGCAGATGCTGCTTCTTTGCTTACTGTTGTCACCTAAGCTCTAGTACGAAACGGCTGTCCTTGACATCACAATAAAATTTATTTCCCAAGACGGGGACCGATTGCAACTGCACAAGGAAACTCGGGCAGCAAGCTTTGGACTCCAGGCCCTGGTGGTACGGACGGGGACAAGGTTTCTCTACCTTACACTCAACGCTTTGTACTTTGCCAAGTGGGCAGCAAGAACTTCGTGGTGCCCAAGCAGATACAACAGCCTGGTCAAGTGCTACAATGGGTTCAAGCAAACTTTCTGATCACATGAGGCTGCCAAGCCTTGTTTTAGTTATCTCAAACTAAAATGCGTTTCCGTTATTTCATAGTCGCAAGCAGTTTCACATATCCAACTGCTTGCCGAAATGGTGGCACAGGCGGCCATAATAATTTCTTAGTTATTCATGTGTTTTATGAATTTCTAAAACATTGCTATTTATGTAAAATGTTTCCTTTTCCTTCATGACAGCAAGTTTTCTTTTAATTCTATAGTGCAAGCTATGCAAGCTCTATTGAACTAGCAGTGGTTTACAAATGACAACCTCCTCATAATACTAATGAATGGAGTCCAATGCTTTACTGGGTCATTCCACGCCAACTGTTCCAACCATGGCACTTGATCAATATAGATTTCTTTAAAAAAATATTACATGTATATAAGCATTACTTGCACAGTATTTTCTCGAAACATTTTGAGCGGAAAATGTTTTTTGTGCCCGGGAGGACTATTAGAATTTTACGAAAAGGTTGAAAACCATGTGCGAAAGAAAATTTGCCCAAAATTGACAATTTAACGCAATATTTCAAGCTTTGCATTGTCTAAACATTGTGCTTTCATTCACAAAATGCCTTTTTGTTGTTTTTCAATATTTAGCATCGAGGTGAAAATGCGCAAATAATAGTGTTCTTGGGAAACCTGCAAGAAAAAATGGTCACGAGAGAAAACTTGAAAATATCTTTATAGAACTGTCCCTAAAGCGTACTGTATCTTAAAATTTTACTTCTGCTGATGTGCTGTGCACAGGCTCTAAAATAAAAGCCAGACTTTGGCAAAAATGTTAGCTTATGTTTAGATGTTGGCAACAGACTAAGGTGGTCCATGAAAAAATTCACTACCGAGAAAAGAAAAATTCGTCACCGAGAAAAAAATGTTTGAATCTGAGTCCCACCATTGTAATATCTTGGTTCACGCTTCGATTTCACCTCATAGCATCTAGGCGGGACTCGCAAACCAACAGAATTACCTGCGCAAGAATGGACGATGTATCCACAGCTTATGTTTCTCGGAATTTTTTTCATACATTATTCTTTATATATAATACAGGGTGATCATTTTTAACCTTTACATAATTAAAAAAAATTTACTGTGGCAGATAGCATAATTAGTGTTCTTGAGCTGGATTGTTTAAAGAGGCGGACAATACTAGCACGAGAAATCAAAACACATATTCAACTAATCAACAAAAAATCACTAACGAACTTCTTAGTTACCTTACAGCACCTCTTGCACTTTATAAACCATAGCCGTGAGCCTGCAAGACCAGGGGCGGGACTGCCCAAAGTAATTTTGGAGCAATTTTTGGGGCAAGTAAAATTGCATTTGGAGCAGCTTGGAGCAGACTAAATTTCATTTTGGAGCAATTTGGGCAGATACAGTTTCATTCTGAAGCAGTTTGGAGCAGGCCAATCTGAATTTTAGAGGAATAATAAAATATGGAATATGGCAGCTCACTTCGAAACCACAACGAAACAGAATAAACCAACATGAGCGCTGTAGTGCAACTGTCTTAAGCAATGTCATAAGCTGAATTTTTATGCAGATTGCCCTGATGCTGAAACCGTCTAGTGCATGCAAATTTTGGTAGTGATGCCTATATATTTTTAATTAGCGGTAGCAACTACAAAAAGAAACATGCATTCTGCAGTAGTGAGTCCGCAATTATGAAAAGTAGCCGAAGACATTTTTTATAAATACATCTTTTTTTAATGTCTCGTCACTGTGGGTGAAGTGCATGGAAATGCGCTTCATCAACAGACAGTACGGAGAAGCCAGAGTTATGAACTACTGTGTTTTATTATTGCGATGGCAATTATATGGACACTCCAGGCGCATTTCTGCCGTCACCATGATGTTCCATATAAAGTTCAAGGGTGATAATGTCATCGCTGCACGCTGTAAGTGTGAGTGCTCAATCTTGCATGCATAAGGGAGGAAAGCGGGGAGAACGCCTGCCACCTTCCGTCGTGTGCAAGGCACCGGGGGGAAGGAAGAGGGGGGATCGTTCTACTCCGGCAGTTGCTGCGTATGGCGCGGCTGCACGGGCCCTATCTTGAAAGCTATCTGCCGAGTGCTGATAGCTTCGTGTGCGCTGTTTTCGCCGCTTAGTTCACATTGAAGCAAAAGGCAGCACTAAAGTCAATTTACCTGCTGCTGCCGCCACGCTTCCTCACTCCAGCATTTTGACAGCGAGTATGCGCAGTGATCATCGGAGATGTGTTCACGTTTGCTCGTGCACGTGTGACACTATGCTTGTTAATTTAGTTAGTAAGCGAATGTTTATAAGTTTATACGGCCGCTAAACCTACTATCCTCACTTCGTATAGCTGTCAACTAAATTGCTATCGCAATCGATGCTTCGCCCTTCGGGTGAAACTTCGACATTTTTGAAAGCCATTTCTACATAATAGACCAAGGTGATTCCAAAGCACCTAATGCTCAACTTTCTGGTATAACATAAAACTATTACAATCTGTTTTTATTACCAATCCGCCATTAGCCCTTCATGATAGGTCAGAATGGCTCAGGCCTCGCCACATGGGCATAAAAAGAGATTGGAATAGTTTTACGTTATACTGGCCCTGCGGACAGAGACGCCCGCCCACTAAACCGGCTGCAGCGCGCGCCTCCCTAAAATCTGGTTCGCTCTCAGCGCCCTCAGCCTACTTTTCGTTATTTTGCGCCTCAGGAAGCACCGCGCCGCTTGGCCCGCTCAATCATCTTCTAGTACACTCTGAATACAGCTGCACTGGCCGTTCCGGCAGCAGCGGTGGCAGCCGGGAGTGGTCGCGCACACGCCGGCCATTTGCCGGAAACACCAGAGAGTCTAGTGTTATAAGCGTGAAAATTATGAGAAACTGTGAAGAGGCACTATCGCATGGTGTGCAGCATGTGAACGGCTGCACTCTTTTTCGTAGAATGAATCCGCTCGCTGTTTGTGGCCACTGCTGGAGCACAGATGCCAAAGCCGTTCTGGAGCATCGTGGCACACTTTCAGTAAATTTTCTGTGTTTGGTGTACTTTGGCACAGGGATTTGCTTTCGTATCATAATGGCGCAATTAGCGCAGGAGTCTCACCCCTGCAAGACGTTTACACTTGGAATGAATTTCCTGGATGACACCAGTTTTGAGATATTTCCCAAAAAAGGACAAAATATGTGCACGTTCAAGTTACTTTGATGCTTCAATGCATAAAAAAGCGTTTTGTTAAAAAAAGTAAGTGGAACAAGAGTGCATTTTTACAGCGAGTTTCATGGTGCATATGTCCAAACTGGCGTCATAATGGAAATTTATTTCAAGTGGATACACCTTGCAAACTCGCCAGCTAAACTTTTAAATTGCAATATGTGCTTTAATGTAACTAATTAAAAAGCTAATTGGTGAAATTTTATTTGTTAGCTGAATATGTGCTTTGATTTCTCATGCAAGTAATGTTCACCTCTGACTAATCCCACTCGAGGACTAGAATTATGCTACCTGCAACAGCCATTTTTTAAAAGTCCATAAAACTAAAAAATGATCACCCCGTATATACACGCAAGACAAAGACAGCAAAAATACAACAATATCATTGGCTTAAGTACCACAATGCCTCCAATAATAAACAGCTGCACTTATTCGTTTCTTCAGGCTTGACATCACAAAGGCTGTATGTTCCAACAAAAGCTTTGTCGGCTGCTGTCTAACTGGCCCCAAGTAGCTGAAGTAATAGCAGAGAGATATCACGGAACTAGTGAAATATGCTCGATAAAGCTGCCTATCAACAATATTCACCAAATGTATTAATCTTTTTTGACTGGCTTCATGGTGACTGAATGTCTGTCATGCAAATGGTGTTTCCAGTTCACGCTTATGAATGCGATTTGTCGCCCACTCTGCCACTTCACACGTAGGTAGGCGACATGCGTGTACTTCCAGTAGCACAGAAAAGTGCACATTGTCGACCTACGTTAAGTAGGCATACCTTCAGGATTTAAACGCTTATAAACTTCTGATGACCACGACTTTTATTCCTCTTTCCAAATGCTGCCATCAGTGCCACTATGGTTTGTATTTCCCACCAGCATGCTACATGGTGAAGTTGAAGTCCGAACCAAAATACTGCAATGGCGAGACTCAAATTCAAATATGTTTTTTTCGGTGAAAACACAAATTACTTTGATGAAAATTTCCATGGCAAATGTGTTCTTCTGTATTAAATTCACTTCTATGCATATTTTTTCGTGGACTACCTTAGTGTATTACAGACGTCTGAACATGGGTCGAATAGCATTTGTGCCAAATTCATGTTTTTATGTTAGATCCTGCGCATAGCACAGAGGCAAAATTAATATTTTAGAACATAGTATGTTTTAAGGACAGTTCTATGAAAATAATTTCAGGTTTTCTTCCATGACCATTTTCTGTGAAAAATTTACCAAAAATGCTAAATTTGCACATTTTTACCTTGGTGTTAAGAGTTAAAGAGCATAAAAATATTTTGTGAGACAGTTTTATAATTAAATAAAAATGTTCAAACTGAAAAACGCAATGTCTGAAATAATGGGTGAAATGGTCGATTTCTGGCAAATTTTTGATTCGCACCTGGTTTTCCATCGTTTTATGAAGTTTAAATGGCCCTCACAGGTGCAAAAGATTTTTGCTGCCCAAATATGTTGGGAAAATACTGTGTAACTAATGTTTATATATGTGAAATCTTTAAAACTTTTTTGAGAGAAATAGATATTGGTCGAGCACCACGGTTTGGATGGGATGACCCTACTACCGCAGTGCAGATACAGTTCATTACATTAACAATGAGAGAGAACAGCTTCCATTTGCATCTAAGTGTGCATAATTTCCAGATGCAGCAACTTCATGGCATCCCAAGGAAATGTTCTGTAGTGGCTGTTCATGCTGCACTGTGTGCGATCAAGCACCAATCATGCGAGTCAAATATAAATTTGCAAAGCCATTTTCACCTCCTAACCACAAATTTTAACAACACTGGCCATGCTCTTTGACCGGGGAGAAAAAAAAGATTCCCAATTTTTTTTGTACATAAACAAGAAAACAATAAATGCACCAGAAAAGGAAGGTACAAAGTAATAAATGGGTTAAAATGCTCTTTTATCACTATTACTGTTGCAACTTAATTTCAAGTGCACATCATGTAGCTGACCATAGGTCATGCACTTAATGTTTCAAATGCATCGTGAGAAATCTAAAGTTATAGACATCATATCTTTAACATTCTTTCATTCGATAATCCATCTCAGATTTCTTGGAGTGCAGAATGCCATCGAACACCTGTGAATTTGATAATCTTATGGCATCACCTAGTCGTATGGCGTTGTCCATGGCTGTACTTGCCTTCTTTTGGCACCCACTCTCTTATTCTAATGGACGATCTGTTGTCTGCTCTACTTATTAAGTGACTGACCCAATTCCAGCTTTTGCCCTTAATCTCAACTAGAATATCAACTACTGGTGCCTACTCTCTGTGACTGTATGTGTGATGAAATACAGACTGAAATTACGACTTCTTGGGCACCTGAAGTTATGCATGTAGAAAAGAAAGTCTGCTTGATTCCTTGGTCTTTGTCGACAGGCGCCACACTAACAAGGTGCACAACACTTGGAAGAATTTCTTTTACATCGCTTATCAGCACAGAGGCTGCTCAGGCAGTGCCCCTGCATCGCTTGATAGTATCAATTGACAGCATCAATTGACAGCATCAATTGACAGCATCAATTGTCAAAGGGACAAGTGGGTCATTGGTGCTTTTGGAGAAGACAAAAACACTGAGTGCCCAGTAGGTGAACGTAGGTGCAGGTACACATGGGTTTGTACTTGAAAAATACTGGGATTAGACGACTCTCTTCCTCATCTTTCTACTTGTTCTGTCTTGTCATGGGCTCCCCGTCATGCGTAGCCCACACAGGCTGAAAGAGCTCTCGTGAAGAAAGGACGGGATGGCACCGATAGCCACCATCGTTTATCGTAAAGGTTCATGCATCAACCTCAAGTGGTTAGAATGAAAGTGAACTTGGGGAAGGCCAGGAGGTGCTTGAAGCGGCAAAATAAGAGAGAGAGAGAGAGAGAGAGAGAGAGAGAGAGAGAGAGAGAGAGAGAGAGAGAGAGAGAGAGAGAGGACAGTCAGTGACAAGCAGCATGAGCAATAATAAAGGTTTATCAGAAAAAGAAAAGCCAATAATGAAAACTGAACCGAGCTCTACAGGACACTCAACTTGCTGGAATGCTTGGTTTGTACGCCAATGGCACTGGAAACATTGTACAGGAAATAATTCCGGGTGAGCTATGTTTACTCAAATACTGATTTTTTTACTTCGTTATGTTACTGAGAAACATCTTGACTGCATATGGCAAGTGCTTAAATGCTGACAGCTATTTTTATTTGTGCGTAATAAGAAAACTCCCACGCAACAAAATGAATACACACAATTACAACCTTTCCAAAGCAGCACACAGCAAAGCACAGAAAAATGTTTTATAGGTAATGAGGGAAAACATTTGCTCAACAAAATGTAAAAGCAGCTATCTACAACTGCTCGAAAGTAGCATGAAGCAAAGCACAGGAAAATGTTTTAACTCTATTGAGCCATGAAGCTGCTAAAAAAATGTGCTGTTTCATGACACAGATGTACTCCCTCATGCTTTTTTTTAATTATACGAGGCTGCCATAAATGCCCCGTTAAGGAGATGGGGGGCAGGGAGGAGTAAAAGAAAAGCTGCTACAGTGAGATCTGTCATCAAAGAGGCGGTGAGTAAACGCATCACACTTGTGCATTCCAAAGGCGAAATTTTAGTGAAGGAGCTTATTTCTCAACATAGATATGTTGAGTAACAATGAATAAGTAAAACTTCACAAATTTCAAGTGCTAGCAGCATGGTTTCTCAGGGAGAGCTTCAATGGCATGGCTTTTCCTGTTAAATAAAAAAGAGCAAGCTTGCTGCCAACTGTACTACACAGTCGATAACAGCACAAAAAACATTTTGTGTCCTTCCTTTCATGTCGTAAAACACACACACAGAAAAAAAATGCATGTTCTTATAAAGCAAAACCAGGCTTGAACATCACAGATTTCCTTGTCGAGTATGCAGATCACATATTGTGCCGCCCTGTATGTGGAAGAGGGTGACGTTAGTTGCAGAAAGGTGTAGAGAAACGAGGCCCAAATCTCCGAGCAATGAACAAGAAGAGAATGACAGACATAAACAAACAAAAAAGATTCCCTCCCTCGCTCCCTCCCTATATTCGTCAATTGATTAAGGAAGCAAGAATGCCAAACGAAGTTAGAAGGGTGATGAAAGCATATAACATTTAAAAGCACTTTTTGTTGGTCCCTGAGGGCTTTTCCTATGCCATCTTTTCTGTGACTAAGACATCAACGAAACGGATTTCCTTGTTATGTAAGTTTTCTCATTTATATGTCGTGCCAAGGGGTGAGTGCACTTTATCGTGAAATTATTTTTTAAAGGACCTTTTTGCACATACCCGTCATGTTTTGTTTGAAGGAGCTGGAATATGTGTGCCGAAATCGTCAAGCAAAATTGAAGAGCTGCCTAGGTCAAGACACTTCGAGGCCTCTGTTGTGAAAGTATTTGTCCCACTTGTGCCGAAGCACTGCATTCATGGGGACACTCGGTCACATAGCCATCATGCGATCAATGTGCTGTGGATTCATGTCCACATGAGAGCTCACAACACCCAAAATGTCTTGCTGCCCGGTCAACTAAAAACAAGAGTCAACCAGAGTGTTCTAAATCACCCTTCTGAGCTGACTAGTGCATGTCCTAAACATGAGAATGCAGAACGGCTACGTGGGGCTGTTGAAATGGTCACAGCAAACCGTTCACTGGCTCTCACAGCTCGGAGGCAATCCCTGTGCATCACTTTAAGCACTACCAACACTCACTCACTCACCACTGCTTTTTCACCTTTCCTATTTAGATTAAAAGCATACCCAGAACGACCAACACAATATCTGATCCTTCTGAAGCAGATATCGTCACTAAGAGTTCTCGACTTAAGCAGCATTTAGCTATTTGCTTACATCATTTGTAACGACAATCTGCTTTGAAAACAGTTTCATCAAGCGAAAAAAAAAAAAGCAGCAGCGTTCGAGGTTAAATTGAGAATACCCTTCTCAGAACACCCTTGTATTCATGTCCAATATCTTTTACACAATCAAACTAAGCTCTTTCAGACACGCATCTTGTTACAAGTATAAATACAGGAACAAGGTGCCGCTGGTTGTCGACTATTGCAACAAGTGAGAACACAAACAACTAAATATATATAAAAAAATACACAAACAAAAAAATCAACTCTTGACAGGAGAGTTGACAGTTCCATTAAACCAACAGAAAGAATAGGAAAAGATACCTCACAGGTGTTGTAGCATACAGAGCATGTATATAATATATATATATATGTATAATATGTATATAACATTCAATATTTACATGAAAGAAAAGGAGAAGACCATCTTCTTCTGCCTTTCTTTTCTTCAGGTACAAGTTTTTTTGTCAATTTCTTTCTTTTTACAACTTTCACCCACAGAGACACTCTTTTTCGCAAGACTACATTCCCACAGTGATACTGGCATCGCATGCAAGGGGTAGCATGCTAAGAGTCTAACATAGCTAGGAGACATGTCTTTCCATTTCCAGAATCGAAAAACTGCAGTGCACAAACACACACACACACACAGAGTGACAGTTGCTCCAAGTACCAATGACTGCACAAAAAGCCAGCACATATCAAAAAGGCAGCAGCAGCAGTAGGAGCAGATTTTTAGGTACATTTCACGAATAATGTCATAGTTAATTTTTACACCCTGAATCTACAAATGGAACATGCTGTTGTGGAGGGCACTAGGTTGATTTCAAACTGTCCAGGGTTCCTTTAACGTACACGAAATCATTAGCACAAAGGTATTTTTGTCTTCTGTAGCCACTGGAATGCAGCACCTACTGTTGGGAATCGAACCCATAGGTAACCTCAGTACTCGGCAGGTGGACATGGCCACTAAGTCACTGGGGCAAGTTAACAGTAGGCTGGACTTCCACCAATGATTGTGCAGGTCATGACCTACCTGAGGCATGCATGTAAGCAAAGCCACGATGCAGTATAGGGGGATAAAGTTCCTTCTCAGCTCTCATGACCAAACGACTAGCATTCTTTCTTTTGTTTTCTGTTTTTCAATGCACCGGGAATTGAGAAATAGAAAATACAGCAGTTAGCTCATCATCAAGCATAATATAAGAGTACAAGATACCACAGCATATAGGCACAGCCAATGTCACATTTTGAGTTGTGATTCTGACATAATTGGTCACAGGATCAGTTCCAAAGCTTTTTATCAATGGTTTTTATCATGAACAATTGAACAAAGAGACAAGACAGAAACCATATGACAAACAACTCTCGTGGAACTAATCCTGCTTGGTAATCAACTGCAGACATTTACTTCTGCGCACAAAAATATACGACCACACAACTTTCTTGTCAGTGAAAAGCTTTTGCGCCACTTCAGAGCACATAGCATCATTCACTGGAGTAAGCATAAATGGTGTTCAGGCAAAAGAACAAGCAAGCTTAATGCAGTTCTGGCAACGTTGTGCATTCACTGTCAGCTTTCACTACCAACTTGGGTACATAATTCCTGATGTGTCCTTTTGGGAAAAGAATTTCTCTTGTAATGACATGATGCGCGATTTCCTTTTTCGTTTTTCTCTACACATCTCATCCTTCTAATGCCAGCAACAGACCATACGTGCAGAACTTATCAGACCAGCACTCAAGAGCAGGCTGGAATGTCAGTGCAATCGTAATAATGCCCATCATGTGACACAAGATTCTAAAATACATTCAGCCCAGGCTCACAAAGCTTATCTTGTGCAAGAACGAACCACAAATGGCCATCATTACGACGACGTTCACTGTCACCAGCAGCACTTGCCTAGGTCCTGTTCAATCAGGAACAGCTGTTACCACTGTGATGTTCTCATTGTGATGTTGATCATATTATCATCAGTAGCATTTGCTTTGGTGCTGACTGTTCAATTGGGAAATGCTCTTAAGATGACAGAACTTTTGTGAAACTGGGCCCTTAGCTATGCCAGCAAAATTTTCAAGAATGCACATGTGCAGACAGTGGATCCACATGGTTGCCAACTCAACAAATGGCACTTTACACCAGGGGTAGAAGGGACATTACTACGGCAGCTGCCAAATACAGCAAGCACCTGTGAACCCTGCATCGATAACCAACAGCCAAAGTAATGAAAGGCACAAAGGAGCATCTCAGAAACGTTGAATCATTAGTGTGTGCAAAAGTTTAAACACAGAACTTGGCTGTGAAACAATGAAACATGTGTAACGTACAAAGCTTAAATATAAATGAGACAAGTGCATAATTAAGAAAATGGCGGCCTTGCCAGGTTTCTGAATACCTTACAATGTGCCTGCTGAGAGAATTGGTCCGGAACTACTAGAAAAAAAAGAGGTTGTTTTTATATATTTGATATTACGTTTCATCGGGTCAAGCTAACACATGCATGTCTCTGAAGGACTTTGCTGTGGAATATGTACATTGTACAAGGCTTCTTAATCCAAAAGCCACAAGACAGTCGAACTTAACATGCTACCCTGCGCTGCACTAATTGATTACAATAAATTTAGGATTCTGCTGAAAATATTTCACTTTGTGTTACAAGCTCTTCAAATCAGTAACTACAAATGAGAAAAGAGAGAGAGAGAAAGAATGGGGTGGGGCGGAATGGGTTGGACAGCCACATAAGGTAGTTCACAAACAGTCGTTTCTTTTTTTCTTTTTCTTTTTTTTGTTTCTTTTTAAGTTACAGAGTGGAATATGTAGTTATCACACTGAATGAAACACTACATTCTTTGGATATGCACATAGAAAGAAATCAAGCAAAATGCAATGTTACACAAGCATCATAACATAAATGTTGCAGCAGAGAAATGGTTTGCTAAATGGCTGTGCATCATTTTAGTAATGTGCACACATTTAAGCACATACAAACAGAACAAGCAACAGCAGAAGAATCTTGCAAAGTGCTAAGTTCTGACATAAAAGTTTTTATCGAGCTTCATTTAATGCTTTATAGGCTCTCAACTTAGAAAACAGTATAAATCAAGAAGAAATACTTCAAACAATGCAAACGGTGCCAGTCCTTTTATGGTTTTAAAAGTGGAAACATTATTTTTTTTTTCTTTGACAGTGAAAGAGGCACATAGGTAAGAGGCCTAGCCAGAAATCACATCTTTATTAAAAAAAGAAAAAAAAGTGCTGTGCGGAACAACCATGCAAAGAAACAGACTTTCATATCTGAATTATACTCTCTGCTTTCCCCAGGGTTCGTACAGAACACATGCCAAAGGGCAAAGTTCAAGGAAAGGGAAACAAACCTTATTCATACACATACACTGAAAAATAGTAAAACATCTTTCTAAGCTGCAATTCTTGGAGCTAAGCAGCTGCTGAGTAGGACACATACTTCACACTCTTCAGGTTGCTTTTCTAAGCTGAATTTCTGATTGTAATGATGTCAATGGTTTTTTGGCATGATGTTTAGGAGTGTGCAACTTCAGCCAAAGATACTTGTTGTGTTTAAGCCAAATGGCTAAAACTTGCTTTCCGCAAGGCTTTTTTTTTTAGAGCCCAAAGCTCTAATATGGAGCCACGATGAGTGTGGTTTGAACAAACTAGCAAAAAAAAAATGCTGGCACAGCTCTTGGTTGCTTGATCTGGCTTTGTCTAGCTCCACAACGGCAACAGTGATATAAACAAGCCTGTCGTCAGTGGTTGGGGATGTGGCACATCACAAATCATTTCGAGACACACTCAGAAGAAAATATCTAGGATTGTTTCCCAATAGACAGTGTCCATGGCATAGCCCATATACAGAGTTTGTTACTTTTAATGCTGAAAAGTCCACCCCCAACTCAAGTTTTAAGGAATTCCAAGGGCCCGTGAATCCCTTTTCCAAATTTCGAAGGTTTACAACAATTTCAAGGAGGTGCATGAATCCAGTCTCCCTCACTGCAAAGCTAACAATGATTTGCTCCGGTAAGATATCCCAAGCCTAGCCTACTACCAAACGCAAGTTTTTAGGTCAAAGCATAAAGTGATAATGATGCCCCAAAAACACTCACCAGATTAGACGAATGACGTTCATAAAAGATACTCACTGTTCCTAATCAGCAAGCTCAATGTCTTCTATTCTTAGTTTACAGGAAGACATAGCTTGATGTGAGGCCATGAAGAATGTCGGCTTAACTTCCCAATAGCGTTCAATTGCTGAGCTTAACATAAATGCCGAGTGAAAAAAGAAGCAAATGGCAATAGCACCTACAAGTTCACAAGAGGCAACAAGCTTTGTAATTGAAGTGGAGTGTCAAGCAGCTACATTTTACTAGTATTAACCAAGTAGCACATTATAAGAGAATAAAAGCAGGCAGCTAAAACTTGACCTATGTTTTCTTTTTTGCCAATGCATCAAATCTGCTGTGTTCACAAGGACTGTTCTTGCATTAATGTTGCCTCAACTGTTATGTAGTATTGTGTTACTAGATTTCAGCTACTAAAGAAGACATGCAGAAATGTAACTCATGCCTCAAATTTATGATGAGCTGTGAATGCTAAAAAAGAGAAGGAAGAAGCAAGGCATTCAGTGTCTCATTGCTGTTTCAAGTAAAGGTTAATTTTACTCAGTAAAGTGCACAGATTTACTTTACAATACAACATAGTTTTACATTTAGCCATGTGCATATTAAGAAGGAGCGAAAATCTGCCAAATAACTGCCAAGTGTATCACCCTTCCAATTCTGCAAAATGATTCAGTATAGCAACTAGTAACTCTGCGAAGTGAAAAATTTTGAAAAACTATTGTGGGGACCTGTGTGACAGTCGCAACCCCCAACCTTAAATTAAATGTTTATCTGATAGTGTTTTTTCGCTTGCTCCAGTACATAAGCTGCACCATTAACCTAACTTGGGGGGCAGAAAGTGCTACTTTCCTGTCAAGCAAGTAACAAAACCAGGATAGGTACCTGTGAGCTACGGCCATAACTATACAGCAACGTATTCTCAACTTTCTGATATCACCAATCTAGATACCATTTAAGGTTCCCCGTACCAAACTGAAAATTCAAGCTAAATGGGCACTTCTGGTGAGCACTCATGCACAGTTATAATTTGTTAAAAGCTGGAGCTTAACATTTATAAAATAATGTTTGGCTAACAATACTTCACTTTTTGTCAGTGAGATGCCTTGGAACCGTCTGCATAAAATTTTGAAAGGCAGATAGGCCTACTACACAAGACAATATGGTAGTTTTGGACTTGAAGTGAACCCTTTGATAGACACTGCTAGATATTCGTGCCCAAAATAAATTTTCAGGAAAATGAGTAAACCGCAAGTGCACCTACATCAACATGAACTCATGGAAAAGCAGTAAGTCAATACATGTGTAGTATTTGAATGGCATTTAGTTCTTGCTGGCAAAAGTATGCTTTAAACATTTACGTAATTTAATTCTTATCTATGCCTATGATTAAGCAGCACAGAAGCTAGAAAACTGTGCCTCAATGGAATTTTTTAACATACAGAAATGCTTTTCCCACACTTTCTTAGAATACCTTTTTGTTATCAGCCCTGCAGTATAAAAAGCACTTGTGTTAAGTGGAACAAAAAAGTAAATGTAGGTTCACAAGAAAATAAGAAAAAGACACACCCAAGCAGTCGTGGTTATTGCAAGAACAAAGTCAGTCAGGTCATGGCTTGGTAACCACTGACATTGAGCCGCAATATACTTGCAACGACAAAGGTTTGTCATACTTCTCAGCATGAAGATAAAGGGCAGATTGACAATATTTGTTCTCAGAGCTCCATGGCATGTCTGAACAAATGTAGAAAACCCCAACTTAACAAATGCAGCTGAAGAGAAGTTAGTGAAAATACAGTGGTGTGAAAAAAGCTTGAATTGTACTCACAATGACTTTTAAAAAGAAATTAAGTATGGTAATAGTAGTTCTACCTCCCTGGCAAAAAAAATTTTGAAGCACGATCCACTTTGACCTAAAGGCATGAATCATCAAAATTCCAGGTCTCTCCCTTCAACAATTCCTCGGTTTACTGCCACTTCTACTGAGTCGCATAAACAGGAGTGCCAGTTATGCTCAACTCTTTCAGCAACACCGCTGGACAATGTCCAGTCAATTTTCGCAAAGAGGTAGCACAGTGGTGACAGATAACGCCACCATTACACTGCATGAAAGTAAATTTCTTTAAGAGGCATTGTCACACACAATGAGCAGTTTGGCATATGTGTGAAGAAAACGAGTAATGTTCGCAAACATGTCAATAAACTAAACCCACTGCAAAATGCAACCTTTGCAAAAAATTTGAACGGTAATTATTCACTGTTTTTGTTAGACAAGTCACGCATAAATCCTCCTCCTCCTCCTTTTCTTTTATGTCCACTGCAGGACGAATGCCTCTCCCTGCGATCTCCAATTACCCCTGTCCTGCGCCAACCGATTCCAACTAGCGCCCATGAATTTCCTAACTTCATTGCTCCACCTAGTCTTCTTCCATCTTTGACTGCGTTTTCCTTCTCTTGGTACCCATTCTCTAACCCTAATGGTCCACCGGTTATCTAACCTACGCATTACATGACCTACCCAGCTCCATTTTTTCTTTCAACGTCAATTAGAACATTGGCTATAGCCGTTAGCTCTCTGATCCACACCGTTCTCTTCCCGTCTCTTCACATTATGCCTAACATTCTTCGTTCCATCACTCTTTGCACAGTCCTTAACTTGTTCTCGAGCTTCTTTGTCAATCTCCAAGTTTCTGCCCCATATGTTAGCACCGGTAGAATGCATTGATAGTACATCTTTCTTTTCAATTATAGTGGCAATCTTCCAGCATCACTGAAAAGAAAGGTGTACAATCTCCATAACTGCCACTTCCATTTATGAAACTCAGTTGATCTGTGAAAAAAAAAAAGTTTAACTAAGTAACAATTATCATGGAACAAACCAGCATTAAGCAGTCTGCTTTTCGAAGAAGCAAGAGACGCCAATGAGACGCCAATTTCAAGATTTTGCCAAGTAACAGTATATTGTGGGCTCTGATGATCCCAACACAACATACTGCTATTTTTTACCTAAAACGCGAGTGAAAAGTGGTGCTCACTATTGCGCATATATATGGCATAACATGAGAATTTTGCTCACAGTAAGAAATGGTCTTATACGCCAGACCTTCTTCTCATTTTCCAAGTGCGCTATACCGCATTGTACATCTGCCCAACTAAAGGCCACACCTGTCACCGTTCAAATAAAGCCCGAGCTAGAATTAGGCATGCTAGCTATTGGCTGTGGCAGATAGCTTAATTATGAGATTCACTTCTGTATGTTTCATACAATAAAGTGCATGCATTTTATGTGTCAGCAGTGACTGAAAAAACTGCCATGTTGCTATTATCTTGGTACTTTGCCTTGCAGTAATGCTAGCTTTACAGCTACGGAGAGAAAGTATGTTATACGGAGATGGACTGGCTGAACGCACCTTTTTTCTTGTTATCATCACACTCTCTTAGACACTCACTGCTCCAAGTTCAACTGCAACAAAACTTGGCTAACTGAGCGCATGACAAAATTTGCCCATGTTTCAGATTTTCTCAATCAGATGAAGAGCTGCTGCTCAGAAAAAAGATGCCCAGTATATCCCAGAGTTAAGTCCAAGACTATTACTAAAGCTCCCAACTGTGTTCACGTGTTCCCTATTCACATGGATGCAAAACGGCCACAAATGTGTGGTACACGAAGTGTGCAAGTGCCGTGCTGTGCATGCATGACATGAGCTCATGCAGCATCACACACGATACTCTTGAGAAATGATTCACAAGGTGCAGTCAGATAAACGAGACTTTAAGAACCTAAAGCCATATAGATAGGCGAAAGATTGCCATAGGCACTGTGCTGATTAGTTAAGCAAGAGAAAACGACTAAAAGCAATCATCGAACTTTACAGATAAATGTCTATATACTTCTTACAGACTACAAAGCAAATTTTGAAAGAGAATATTAAAAAACAAGGAGACATTAACTGGCAGTAATTCAGCTGCAGTGAAGCCTCATTTGGTCTGGGCATTTTTCATTCAGCAAAAGATAACAGCACTAAAGTACCAAGCACTGCAGTGCTAGCAGTTTTCTTTGTCACCTTCTTACTCACACAAGCTTTCAATAGATTTTTTTTCTTCAAAAAGAAGTAAATAGATGAAACATGGAAAGTACTCACAACACAATACTTTAATGTCTACCTCACCTTAAAGGAGCCCCCAAGTACATGTTATGAAAAGCATGTAAGGTGTCTTGTATTAAAGGGCATCTCCTCACAAATATTTTCCAACAGGTGTTTTTGAATGTACCTAGCATGAGCGGGGTTATCGGCAACCAACTGCTGCCCCAGCCACACCTTCACAACCTTCCCCTCCCTCTTTACGTTCACGCTGAGCTCAAAGTTGTAGTGTGGTGTAATGTCTGAGGGAATAATATACACAATACTCTACTGACCATAACACAGAGCTTTCACATCAGCATAACCTTAAGAATGTGTGGTGCAAGCCTTTACCAGAAAGCCTCATTTCATATGCCAGAGTATTGGTGCTGTGGCCTTGCTCTTCCCACTAGAGGGTGCCACCACTTTGCCACAAATGAGATTCCTCTGGTTTTGTTTCTGCTTCAGAGTAAAGCCAGCTCCCAGCTGCACATACAGGGATATTTCGTTCAGATATTCAAGACAACATTGTCTGGTTACCATGTTCAAGAAGTCCTGCAGGGCCATGTTAAAACCAGAGGGCTAGTGATGGGAACAGCCATGTGAAAGGAAAGCAAAACGGTCGAAAGATTGCTACGTCAGCCAAAGAGTAATTCCACATAAAGCTGTAAGAGGCAGAGAAACGCCAACTTAAGCTAGCTTGACAGAATTAACTTCTGTGATTTAAAATATATCATTCTTACCATGAGTCATGGCCTAGTATGCCAGGAAGGATGCAAAATCTAAACGACTGTGGTAACACCACCATGGAATTCCCATGTCAGCTCTCCGTGACATCCCAGTCATTTGCAGAGGCGGCTTGTCGATTATTGATCACCAGGAAAAGGATTACATTTTGAGAGTATGCAAAGACTCAACCTAGCAACTCTTGCAGGCTACTCTTATGCATGAGTGGCCAGAAATGCGCAAGTACCACAACATCTGTGACACAACACCTATGTCAACAGTGCCACTGTTTAGGGTAGATGCTTGGGCGAGTTGGTCGTAGTTCATAACGGTGGTATTGCGCTGTCTGCTAGTCTTTGTCCTTTTTTTCTTACATTTGTGCACAACACAATACCACCGTTATGAGCCGCTGTTTAGGCACGAAATTCAAAAGAAGAAAGAAAAACGTGTGTGGAAAATTGAGCCACCAGTCTAAATTGACGTATCGTATCTTTCTCTAACATAAATTTAAAGGTTGAATGAAAAATACAACATAAGCTGTTGACAAATACTACGTCCATCGAGGCTTCGCAAGCTTTGAAATTTTGCTCCCTGCTACATTTAGAGAAAGCATAAACAAATGCCTCCAACCAAAAATTGTGCCAGTGGTCTTAACAGTTAAGCGAGATAACTACGCAATGCATTAATGATGTTTGAAATAACTGCTCCTAAAAATGGCCAAGGTTCCATTCCTTTCTGAAATTCTAGGTAAAAAAAAATAAGAAACTTATAATCTTTCCACAAGAAAGAACTGAAATGAACTCTACAAGGTAGCCTCTCTCAAATGCTTAAAAGCATATAACAAATTTTATTTGAAAAAGTGTTTCAAAGAAAACAGTACTACAGTCTTTGAATTTGTCATGACTATTGTAAGAAAACCAACTTCAGAGTGATTTTTGTGTATCCACTAGTAAACAGTATCTCTATTGTCAATGCTTTTCTTTTGGACCACACACAAGAGATGATCAAGACTGCCTTAAACTTTTAATGGTTCGGAGCTTGTATCTTTGTTGCCTTTTTAGAAGACAAATAACACCAGCTGCACAGTAAACAATCTTCTCATTTAACTCTGCTTGAGTTTTTCATGAACTGCACCATCACAGCAGCACATCGAAAGTGCCCCAAATGCATTAGTCCATCCAGGTCTGACAACCACCTATCGAACATTAAAAACCGTTCAAGTTATTCAGCTCCAGTGCAAACTGAAAGATTGTGAAGGTGATGAACCATGTGACATACCGCAGAGACTCACGGGAGGGCTGCACTTATTTTTCGCAACTGTGATGAGGTACGGCCCTTACACAGGACTGAACCTTTTAGTCAAAATGGTGTCGGTGCAGCCGGCGACCACTGCACACCCCGGATCCCTGAATGTACCACTGCATCAGAGGTAAACGTGCAGCTATTGCCACCTAGTAGGGGCACACAGAAGTGCGCAGCGCGCGAAAATTTGCCGATGAGCAAGCACAGCATCGAGGAACTGAAGGCAATTGCTTCTCTGATGGAAATTCTTCTTCCCGAATTTTGGGCTGCCAAGTTGGGGGTACAGCACTTATGCGGGTGCAGTCCTTACTTGAGTCTCTACAGTATCACCATACGGTGAAGCAATCAGTGAAGTTAGCAGGTCAGTCAGCATGCTATTGGCCTGGTAAAAGGTTCTTGTCCAAACTGCACCAAAAACATGTGGCTTTGTTTTTATCAAGTTTGAAGCACCATGAACATTAAGCAAATATGTGAATTCATGCTACTACCGTAACTGGGCAGTTAGATAGCAAATTTCATGGTAACTTCAGAGAAATAGGAAGCCAGAAAATGCATTGATTTGAGCTTGATTTTAACATCCTTTGTATCATTCACGGGCTGCCATTCAAAGCTCTGCAAAAAGTAAAAGCAAGTTCCTTGAAATTTAAACCTGTCCGAGTGTTGTGTTTCATGAACACACAAAATACAAATAAAGTCTAGTAATATCAAGGCTTAGTAAAGCCTTAGCGTCAGAACTATGTTATTAGAAATGCAGCGAAATGATCAGCAGTACAATGAAACAGAATTAAAGAAATTGTTGCTTTGTGACTTGTGACAGCCAACTAAATGGTATACATGAAAAAAAAAAGGGGGGGGGGAGAGAGTTATGGTTAGAGCCTGGTACCAAACATTAGCTACTACAACTACAACAAATAAGCATTGCAGGTGCCACAAACAACGCAAGAGGCTAAACAGGTTCCCAGTTCAGAACACTTCTTTCACTAAGCATTACTCCTTCCTGCATGGTAACACCAGAGAACAAAGTTGGTTGCAGTCCCAAACTGCACAAATGCACAATAATAATGTACACATAGCTGCCGAACACAGCAAGAAGAAGGCAAATGGAGAAACTATTTCAGGTATATCTGTATGTCATTTCCAGCTTGCCACAAACACAAATTACACTGATACTTAAGCATCCTGCGTTCACAAAGTCCCTGTGCCAGCTGCCAGTGAGCCTTCATTTGAAACCTTCATTGCACACAAAATGGTACTCCCTCTGGCAACACAATGGCTGCTTTGCCTTAAAAAATAAGAAAGTATGGTCGAGGCTATAAAGCAGGCTTGTTTTTCTCCAAGGGGAGCATGAACAAAAAGTCAAACTGCAAATCTAGAGGATGGTGGCACAGCAGCGTTTTCGCTCGCATCACAGTGGGAGGCAAAGCGAGGAGCTGCAGCCAAGAGTGCAGACTTTGCTAGCCACCACAGCAATGGCACGTGGGTGACGATGAGTGGGAGAGGTAAGAGAGGCATTCTCATGCAAGGAGGACTCTTCCTTGAAATGCCCTTTCCTCTTTTTTCCATGGCACCTTGCTACCTCCTGGGGGCTGGTCAGAGAAAAGACGGGGGGAGGAGGGTAGGTTGCCTACTTCACTGGAGCCTCTCATTGAGCAGGAAAGGGTCAACGATGGGCCCCGGCCTGTGCACCCCCTGGAAGGGGTTCCGCACGAGTGGGCAGAAGGCCGAGCTCTGACTGGGCCGCAGCACAAACTGGCTGCTCGGCTTGAGCACACTTTCAGTACCATCACCCATCATAGGGCTGGTCGCAGGCTTCCTGAAATGCAAACACAAGAAATGTGTTGCACTTGTCCTCCTCTGTTTAATGAGTCATAATGTTCTAGCACAAATTGCACTTGTGGTATCATAGTAGGCATACATGAAAACGTCCATTATTGGGAGTAGGGATGGGCGGGGTAGGAGGACAAAATTTTCATCAACACCTTTATGCTGCAGTTAACTTTCGGTGGGCCCCCTTCATGAGCTACTGAAAAATGTTTCTTTAGAAGTGCACATGACACTTCCAAATTACCCGCCTTTCATAGACATCTGAAATTCCTAAATAGAAGGCAAGGGCCCATGGTGCACTCTCCCCGTGTAGTGTGCAGGAAAGTCTAGATGCAACAGATTATTTTACATCATAATGCCACCCCGGCTCTCATCAACAGGCTGAAAGCCAAGTAAATTTAGTTATAAGATTAGTTCGGCACGTGATTATAACAAATTCATTATAACTGCTGCATCATCCGCACAGTTTATTATATATCGTAGGCATCTTTATTACACCAACAATGCAAATAACGTCTGATCAACCATATTCAAAAAGCGCCCAGAAGCAGGACAAACTTTGATTCAATGGATCATACGTTGTATAATATGCAAATGTGTGTAAACTAGCGGCACAAATAGTTGTCTTCAAGCAAGTGCATCATCATTTGTAAAAGCACATTTCTAAAGCGTTTACATTACAATATCAAAGATCTGCTCTAGCAGCTCAGGTTCATTGGCATTAGGACCCTAATGTTGAGGGGAAGCTGGAATACTGTCTAGTTATTTGCAACAATGCACAACATCTAAAAAGAGCCACTTGCTTATTTTCCCTAGATGACTCGCTTTTCTCGGCCAGCTGTACACGTACCTTCCTTCGTCAATGATCTTGACCTTCTCACAACCGTCGGGGGGCTCCCTAGTAAGGAACTTGTTGATTTGTGGGCTAGTTCCCAGCTTGCTCGTGTGACCACTTACTTCCAAGTCTGGGGAGGCACTTTTATCACATTCTGGAATGAAAGGTCAGAGTACTTTTATGCAAGACAGTTCCAGTCATACTATTCATTGTAGTATTCAGCCATGCAAGCACCACCTTGTAGCAATGACAGCAAAAATTTAATTGTGTGGAATGTCATGGGTGGTGGAAAGAACAGCTCATGATAAAGTTTCTGATAAGGCCACAGTGAAAGTCATTCTAGGGCTGTCTGCAGACATTCTTTATCTGAATTTTTGTGACACAAAGCTGTTTCTTACTGGTGAAAGCCAGTCACATGTACATCACTTGCTTATGCTCAGCAATGCAAATCTCTATTGTAATGTCAAATGATTCCCATCATGTTGTTTATGCCAATATCAAGCATCATAAATAAATTGCACATAAGCAATTTAAGAAGAAAACGAAAGCACCTCGTCCAGCTTTAAACTTGGACGCTATTGTCTTGGAAACTGCTGCTTCAATCAATTGTGATATCAGAACATCAGCGGCACGCAGGTGTCACAAGAAACAGCGCGTGGCAAAACAGTTTTCACAGTGCACTATGTGGCGTGTGAGACAGACAGAAAACAAAGAAGTCAAACAAAGGCACAAGACAAAATGCAGGAAAGGAATCAAGCAGATGTACAAGTGGCAGTTCTCCAAAGTTGCACAAAACACACAAATGTGGCATCAGCGCACAGTGATAGTTGAGAAATTGCACCGAAGGCAAACACTAGAAAGTCTGATCCAATGTCAGTGCACAGCTGTTAGTAATGAAGTTGATTGATAGGAAATGCTTGAAAATGCCATACAAAATAAGCACCGAGCTATTAAAAGAGGGAAGTGAAGGGCATACTGCTGACACGTGGTAGTCACATGGTAGTGTTAATGGCGAAACGAATTTTATTGGGCGAACCTGTGCCCAGAAAAACAGGCTACACTCAAAGGTCAACAAAAGCAGCAAACACAGTCAGCGATCGTCGAAAATCTGATCTATGAATCAAGCGCATTGGCTTTTACACATGAGTCATTGAAGTTTCCAGAGTACTCGCTGGTGCCCGCGTGTCTTCCAGAAAGTTCTACACAATTCGCATGACACATGCAATCAGATTACACAAGCTTCAGCGACAACAGACAGCAGATACAACCATCAATAACATTCGAGAAACTTCCGATACATGCGGGCGTGCCCCGTGCTGTGCGATAACATTTGTTAGACGATGAAAAGCGGTCACCCGGTAAAGATAAAAACAAGTACACATGTCGCTGCACAACATTGGCACAAAGGAGAGTGCCGCGGTTCCACCTTCACACTTACACAGGAAACCGAGTTTCTCACACTGCAAGTAATTTCGGCAGCATCTTACCTAGGCTGTCAGGACGAGAAGAGCTATGGCGGGAAGGACCGTCAACGAAACCATTGCTGCCATCGCTGCCACTGGGTGTCTGGGTGTCCACACTGCAGGTGTAGTGAAAGAGCTCTGCTATGGGTGCTCGGTGACCTTCTGGTGTAGGGCCCATCACCTACGGTACAGGAAAAACACAAACAGGTTCTTTGTATTTCTGCATGCCATGCATAGAACCTAAACGTAGCTATCACACCAGTGGGGAGCACAAAAAAGAGACAAAAGGGAAGCAAGATTGGAAAATGCAGCCAGTGAGACTCGAGCAGTAAATACGAATTCATTTGCTCGAGAGCAATCCGTACCGAGAGCTGGCTCCAAGCAAAAAATTTTCACAAGCTTGTGGCACATAAACCGCATTGAGAGATAATGTAAACAATACAGTAGTTAGGATAGGTGCCATAAATTATCTGTGCAGCAGTCACAGTTCAATACCCGAGCAAGCTGCCATTATCTGCAACATCAATGTACAAATAGCATAGGTCAAGGTAATTCAAATAAGGTGCAGCTGTGAGAAACGAAATTGCTACTTAAAAATGACACCTCAAACACTTGAATAAGTGCTTCATATATTATGTGAACCACAGTTTTACAAACAGAATAAAGAACATCATTGCTTACCCTTTCCAATTCAGCTTCATTTTCTGTGCCCGATCCAGAGATGCCTTTCAAAACGAGGCGCTCGATTTCCTTAAAGGACATGAGGGAAAATGCTTTCAAAATGAAGTACACAATTCTAATGAGCATAAATCCTTCTAATACACTCTGCTTAAACAGGAATGCCTGGTCATTTTGTGACATATTTTTGCATAGGAAATAAAACCTTCCAACTTTACGGAACCTTTCATCTAAGATCTAGGAGAAGAGTTTGCTTCATTATGTACCACAGAACAAAGAGGGTATCTCCTGCAAAAGAAAGCAAGGTGCATTCAAAAAGAACAATGACCCTGAGAGATGCACTTCTCATCACACATTATCAACGGTGGTCGAACAAGGGATGTCTCAGCTGGGTACAGCATTTCAACTTTTTGACAAGATGACTTGCCGAAACACTGACTCGAGCTGAGACATCCCTCATTTGACTGCAGTTGATCACTTCAAGTCCCTCTTTTCCTGTGAACCTTTGTCCCGATTGTCACGAGGCATGTCATATACATGTAGAATATACACTTGATATCAGACACACATTACAGAGTCCAATGTATGCAGGTCTGTATGTAACATACCGTACATGTATCTTTGACTTTGTGCAGCTAGGGACAAGGAGTATTTAGAGTAAATGTTGCATTTACAAAGTGGAACTTGTCGCAGCCCAGGTACACTGCCTGTATTAGGATACAAAGTTGAGCTAGTTGGTAAGGAGTAATGCAAAAACTAAATATGAATGGGGCAAGAAAGAAGACACTAACGAAACTCTACATCTGTCTTATTTCTTCGCCCATCCTTGGACTGCTTTCTTATATGGTTGTAATGCCTATATTTAACTGGTACACTATGGCACCAAGGTGAGGCTTCAATGAACTTCTGGAATGGGAATTGTACTCCTAAACCTGAAGTTTGAGATTCTTTTTGCAGGCTTGGCCTACAATACTACATCCCTGCGATGACACAGGTGTACATTTTCACAAACCTGTAGTCCAAGTGTACAATACAGAGAGCAAAACCACAAATATGCTTGGACAAAAACATTTACTGCGTTAATAAGTCATGAATTCCTTGTGATAGATCTTGCGGTACCCAGTGCGGTGCAGTTATTTATTCATTTTTTCACTACAAAGTTCAGGGAATGCAAAATAGATACACAATATCAATGGCGCTGCACCTTCAAATTATGTTGTAAAGGGTGGCACACAGTAATAGATGTCAACCAATTTTGTTGCCCGAAAGTGTTCTGCCGGCTGTACCATGCTCATGCCACCACGAACCGCACACTTTTATTTTCCTCATCTTCTAATGTCGGCAGATATGTGCGACTATTCAGCCTACCGACCAAGGGCACTACAATGTCTTTCTTTCTTTTCTTTTAATGAGAAAGCATTATACGGCTCATGAGATGGAAAATCTGGCATTGATATGACCACATGATGGTTCGAAAAGGCTACGAACCCTTGACCTTTGGTGGGAATCGAACCCACGACCTTTGGTGTTAAATTAGGGTAAAGTTAATTAAGGCTGGTTAATTAAGATATTAAGATATAGTTAATTAAGGCACTCAAACCCACAACCTTCGTTGGGAGTCAAGCCCTCTACATTTGTTGGGAGTCACACATACGACTTTTGGTGTTAATTAGGTGAAGTTAATTAAGGTACAGTTAATTAGGACACTTGAACCACAACCTTTGGTGTTAATTAAGGCAAAGTTAAATTAAGATGACTGAAAGAGCATAGGCATCGCGTGGTGGTTGCAATGATTTGGAAGAGCCCAGGCACTGCGTGGTGGTCGCAATGCTTTTGCATTCATTCACGTAGGGATAACTAAGTGCCCTTCAATTTGAGACTAGTGTCACCTCTCATTTGGGCCTAAGTGCCAGTGGGGACTGCAAGCTAAGCAAGCAACCTTTTCCCACAAACAGAGTTTTGAAAGGATGCCTTACCATTTTAAAAGCTGACTAAGTGTTACTCCATAGTGTGCCTTTAAACATAGTTTTGCCACATACCTGCTTCCTTTCGTAACCTTTGTTAACTCTAACCAAATTATACAAACATGCAAGCGAAGTATATTATGTGAAAGAACCTGGTTCAGTCCCTCCACACTGTTGCGCATACGGGGAGCTCCCGGAGGTGTCCGCCCTGGCCTAGCCTGGATGGGGATGGGACCTGAAGGAGGCGGGGGCGCCACCGAGGGGGATAGCGGGGGGGACAAGGCTGCTAGCCCCAGCTGGTGGTCCCCTTGGACAGGGCTCCAGCGGGGCGATGTCCTCCCACCCTGAGCCGTCCGTTGTAGCCGCTGACGAATGTACTGCGCAACATGTGCGTCTTGAGCAAACCAGGTGGCTGCTGAGAATGGCAACTTCGAACATATTGGTATGTATCTATAAAGCTATTGTAAATAAGTTGCACGTGACATGAAAATACCTTCATTATATTCAATATTCGATAAAAAATATGACTCCTTACGCATGGGTGGTGGTGAGAAACATTCTACTTTCCCTTAATTGTCTACAATAATTCGTTATATCCTTGTTCGTTATACTGAGGTTCAGTTGTATATGACATTGAGCAGGTCTGACATTTTCAGTGAAAACTTGCATTATTGTGAGCACCTACCACCTACCACCTATGATTCAGGTGAAATGTTGCAGATCAAAACATTGAGGGGAGCAGGATAAGAATTCCAGCAGCTTCATGCTCAGTAATAATAGCACTGTAGTTGCCACTCAGACATGACATTAAGATCACAATGCCAACCACAGAGGTAAGAACCTGCCACCAGGATGCATGAAACTCTGTAGCGACAGTGATGCAAGTGGTGACAGTGAGTGGAACTGCTGTGGCCACCAGTGTACACTTGTCACATTGCAATAGAATGGAAAGAAAAACACTCCCACTACAACACAGGGATCCAACATGGTGCTCAAACACTAGGCCAGCAAGCACCAGGGTAAGTACAGAGTGTAGGACATTGGGAAATCATGCGGTATTCACTCCTGGTTTAGAACTTCACATGCTTCTAGACAGGACCTCTTTGAAGAAAGGAATAGTAACATGGCAGAAAGTTCTGTAGGCAAGGTTTTAAAATGGCAAGTGAGAGACATTCAATTCAATGTGCTTCAGGGACCCATTCACGAAAAACGTAAAAATTGGACAAGAAAGTTTGTGCAACATTGATGAACATCTTGTATTACAATAAGCAGGTGCAATAACACAGGAGAGCACAAGTGTGCTTGGTGGTGGGCTCATACATGCCGGACATCAAATGAAACTGTCATGTGGCGATTACATCATTCTGTAGAACTACAATCATAACATTATAGCGAAAGTAAGTCAGACAATTCTCATAATAAAGCTTCCATCTGCATATCTGCGAGGAAAAAGAGACACGACATGTCATTCCAATTACTGTATTCTTTAATTACTGGTCCCTAGTTACAGAAAAAAATGTACTTGAGCACAATGACATGTGTATGGTGGCACGACCATGAAAATTTGTGTCCGGCAGCTATTATTTATTCAGAATGAGAAGCCTACAACTCAGTAAGGTCCAGCCTAGTTAGGTGCCAGCTTTCTTTTGCAAATTCACGAAGACAGCTGTGACTGCTCTAAAGTGAGATTTGTCGTTGTGTTCCTATGATCAAGAAGTGTGACATTGGCCATGACCATAACAAAAGTGCTCACCTTCATTTCTAGAGAGTCACCCTGTGGCAAAGCAGCTTTTTTCTGAACAAATTTTATCCTCTCCAATTCTTTCCAGTCATCAGGAGTCTGCAAGTTGAAAAGCAATAATTAGTCACCTGTGTTGAGTCTATGTTCATATTCATGAGAGTAAGCCTGACTAGCTGCAGAGCTCATAAAAGTGTGGTCCTGTTACCAGTGAACAGGACCGTAAATTAGAGCAGCCAGTGGTAGCTGCTAGGAAATCTGCAAACTGCCATTAGCATGCGATAGTTGTTAGGGTGTTTTATATATTGAGCACCCAAAGTTAGGGGATGCAAACTGCTGGGCTTACAATATAATGCAAAGGATCTACAATGAAGTTTAGATTTAGTTTAGAAATTTAGATACAAATTCAATTTGGTACGCTATTTCTAAAGCTGCCTATTTCCTTGTACTGCCAAGAACCACAGGTACAATAAGAAGTTTGTATATTCAGTAGTTTGCACGCAACTACAATGGGGGAATAGAAGAAAGTTGATAAGTTCAAGTAAGGGTTTAAGCACACAGCTTTAAAGAATGTTCCCATGCTATGATATGAGGGGAGAGGCCTACAAGGCATTAGCAGAATGAAACCATGAGGATGAGAAAGCAATGAAGGATAGAACAGAGACAATGGCATGAATAATAAAATCATGTTTGGTACCCACAAGAGGCACTCATCACTATGTTATATGTATGTCCTCCCCATCATAATTTTCAAAAAAGCTGTGCAGTATTTGCATTAAATTTCTGTATGTGCAAAACTAGTAGACTAGCAGTAAAATTTGCTGCCAGAAAGAAATGTCCCCAGTGCAGACAAATAATTCACATGGCATTTTGTAATCTCTGAACGAGGTTGAAGACTATGTGCTCCAGTAAACTAGTATTTGTGAAAAGGCGATGAAGTAGTCACTGCTTCACACAATGCATATTTCATATCGGTGACACAGTAATTTTAATTTCAGATTAACTCCATTTTTAAAACTGTCAAAATACTCGGTAATCTGCTTAGATGTAAAAATTTTAACTCAAGACAGTGAACACAGCCAACTGCTTAAAGGAATGTTTTTGGCTGAGAACCAATAAGATAAAGCTTACTGCCACTACGTGCATGGCATTTGCGTGAGTTTGACAGAGGTTGGCCGGACTTTGTCAGATTGGCGACTGGTCTTCAGGTCCATACGGTAGCTGGTTGGGATGAGAGAGCTTCAGAGAAAGTCATGCCCAACCATCTGCAGCATGTGTATTGGCTGCTAAGCTACTCATAGATGTACTATCAGCATCAAAAGATTGCAACATTTCAAAAAAGAAAAAAAAAAAAGATAAATTCTCTCAATATGTAGCCTTATAGCCTCAATTACACTCTGCAACAATTTGCATGACGAACACAGTGGCACATTCATATATAACCAGCACGTGATAGCAGGCAGAAATTCATAATTCTCGTGGAACCCCAGTCTTCTAAACTTCTGATTATACAGACATCTATACAGACAATTGCGAGTCCAGTCAGTGAGGCTAGGAAAGGTTGTCTCCAAGATAACAATAGATGCACTTGCCCCTTGTGGATCTGTCAGAGTTCTAGACCCATGTACGCATTCAAAGCAAACAGATTTAAATAACTATTCCCCAGCAGACGGGCAGGCATTGGCACTCAACATTTGAAGGTGGTCTACCTCCCGACGACTGGTTCACTGAGCCCAATGCTGTTATGCTTTAGTCTGCTTCAGTGATTTGGTGACAAAAGAAAAGGCGCGCATTCAGTGCTACGATGATGTGGCTTGCCTTTGACTTGGCCATGGAGAACTTCCATGCACAACCTCTTTTATTTAATTCGAGGTGGGCTGTCTTAAGGCATAGTAATAAAAATAATTGTATAATAAATAGATGCAACATCAGCCGCACAAAGTTAGTGTTTATAGGTGTTCAGTGGAGCTGCTCAATACACTCCTTTGAAAGCATATACAGTAAAGTCAGTCGGGCTCATTTTATCTAACACACAAAGAAGTAGCTGCGAGTTTGATACAGAGCATACCACTTTTATATAATTTGACCAGTAAAACACCATCCTCCTCCTCCTCCTCCTCCTCCTCCTCCTCCTGCTCTCAAGGCAAATGTTCTGACATGAAAGCATGTGCTCTTCTATTGATCACATATATGGACCCACGAGTATCACAACAGCCTACGGACACGCATTTCCTTCTTTTTCTTCCCTTCCCGAGGGTTTGTTGGCAGAGAATGTCATGGTTAATGACACTGGAAAGTAGCACACAATGTCGAAGGAAAAGCTATTGTTTTGACCTTGATATTTCTTCATGGTGGACGTGGTAGTGCTGTATTGATGTGAGAAAGCAAACTTACACTGTCATTTCGCAATGTGCATAATGCTATGTATTGTTGCTGGAGCTTCACATACCGTACTTTCCGGACTATTAAGTTGCACTTTTGGATAAGTTACAGCCTGCACTTTTCACAAGTGCCAAAGAAAACATTTGTTTATACGTCGCACCGGTGTATAAGACAACTATTTTAGCTAAGTCGGCATGATTAAATGCGATTATGCATGCTTGTATAATCATCACTAAATGCTGTACTTACGCCATTTCAGTGCACAAAATTTCAGTAAACAAAAATTTGATGAGCCACAATTTCTAGCAGAAAAAAACTTCAATGGACATTCCTCTTAGGTGCAGAAAATCATCATTTATTGCAACTCCCTCGAAGCTATCGAAGGCTTCGAGGGAAAAACTGTGGGATAAAACATTTTCGAGGTGCTCAACAGACTTCAGACAAGGGGCTTTACAAACCAGTGCCAAAAGTGCACACACTTTGTTTACTTGTAGTAATGAGTTAAACTTAAACTCATTACTGCATGCAAACAAAGTGCGTGCAAATATAGATTTGCTGCAATACAGCCCCTCCCACCCCCCACCACCACCACACACACACAATGCAAAATGGAAGACGTGCCTGTGTGGCCCTGTCAACCATTGGGCGGCCGCAGTAGCTGTGCAGATCTCGCGGCCACTGAGCTGACAAGTAGATGGCGTCCAGAGAGGCTGTGCGCCGCATGAGCCCTCCGAGCAGGCTCAGCGGCTTGGCTTTGCACTCGGCAGTGGACAGACACACACCTGCCGAAAAACAAATGCAGTAATCATTAGGTATGTTGGTGTGGCGCATAATGCAGATCTGTATCGTTCCCAATCATGCACTTCGCCTAGCGGCATAAGCATGACACGTACAATACTACGATGACTGCCCCTTCTTAAATATGTTTTTTTTTTCGCTCGATTACTGGCAAGGAGCATATATAGTGAAACCTTGTAATAACAAAGTTGAAGGGGGAGTCAGAATTATTTTCCTATATCCATGACTTCGTTATATCCACTATTTCATGTACTGCAATATGAATCCCTATGGGCATTTCAAAGGGGAGTTTCAGTTCCTTCGTTATAACTGTTATTTCGCTGTATCCCATTTCGTTATAACGAGGTTTGACTGCAGTTACAAAGCTCTCATTCTGTTTTGAGGTCATGGTGCATGATCTTTTCGGCAGTACAAACGTGCCTGAACATGACATAGCACCAGAAATAATTTATAAGGAGAGATAATAATGGTACTCCTGCAGCCGGCTTGAAGAACTTACAAAAGAACCATGGTGCCAGCTGTTCTTAATTCACATTTAATTTACATACGATGGCAGCTTTTGCACTTAAGAGGAAGCTTTAGCATGCCCAATGGCCCCTGTTCAAATACATGTAAAACACAGAAATGAGTTTATGAGGCAACCCTTGGACCACTTTGAATGAAATTTAATTGTTGCATTTGAGAGAGAAAGTTAAATTCAAGCGACGGTTGGAAGAAGAATGTTGATTTAGGACATAGTAAATTTTTTACAAATACTGAAAATTGGAATGTTTCGAAAACACAGAAGCACAAAGTTTACAAATCCGTAACTCCGTGCCAAGAACAGATATTGCAGCATTGTAAACTGCGCCCGTTAAATAATTCAAGGCAGACAAATTTTATATCTAAATTTACAGCTTGCGTAAGTTTGTTGCTATGTTTACAAGGGTTTTACAAAAGTTTTACTCACATATATTAGTGGCATATTTCAGAGCGGTGTATATTACATCATTTTTGTCCATTTCAGATATATTATTAGGTGCAGTTTACAGGATTGTGACGTCCTTTTTCATACATCGTTTTCCAAACTTCATAGTTGCATTTTTCTCTTTTTCACAATTCTCAACAATCTTTATTTAAAAATCTGACATCCTAAATAAAACATTTGCTCCTAACAATCACAGTGTTTTAACCTTTTCTCTTAAATGCAACAACCCTTAGTAAATTCGGTGCCACGGTTGCCCAGAAAAATGATTTCTCCATTCTCATGTATATAGACAGCAGTGCCCGAGAGCTCCCTTGATCCTAACAGCAAATGTAGCCGTGAGGCTGCCAGTCGTGCTGCTTCAAGAGAGCGGTACGGTATAACAGCTAACCAAGAAATGCTGCATTAACTGACCCTTTAACAAACTGCAGCCATTCACATTTGTTATGTCTCCTGATGACAGCAAATGCAGACAAGCAGAATGAGGTCTCGGGCAATAAGCGACACATACTGCAAGCGAGAATATGTTGTTTTCACATCTAAAAACAAAAGGAAGGCTATAGTGCAAGTATGAGTGCTTTTAAAAGATATTCTTCATCGACGTCATCATGGCTGCTGTCTTGGGGTACTAGCACGTAGAGAAGTTGCATAAACAAGGAAGGTAACAGCAGAACACAACAGACACGTCTTGCACCAAGTTACAATTTGATAACAGGGACAACTTAGTGAAAAGCAGTCGCTCTCAAAAAGCAACACAATGTATGGGGAGCTGATATGAAGCACTGACGTCGCCACTATGTTTAGGGTTTGGGTACCAGCATGGTGAAAAGCTGCTTCTGTTAGGTCACATAAACGCTATATTATAGCAAGTTGATGCATGTCTACAAATCCCAGCCTTTTAATACTTTACATATTTTTATAAAACGGCTCTGAGCGTATCAAATGTGCCATTTTTGCAGAGTTGTAAGGCGAGACTGGCACACTTTGCTAGCACTAATAATGTGAGTTTGGGAAGACATTACACAAAATTCGTTATCTCATAATCATGTCACAGTTTCGACACCGTAAAACCCCCGAATACTTCAAATAGAACTTCAACGCTTAATCTAGGCAATATTATAACCCAAGAGCGCCGGGAGTGCGGCAAAGGCTGCCACAGTGCCAGTGAAGAAGCGCATGATGAAGTTTGAATGATGTTATATGTCACGGCAGCTATTGATACAGCACATCGCAGCACATGCGTGTCAGGCAAAACATTCAGGTTCAAACTCCATCGTGCTTTTCATCACGGGCTGTTTCCGTCTGATATGATAGTGGGGCTGGCAGGACTGTTTCACTGCATTCGGCTTCGATATATTGCCTGTGTTGAAAACCAGGAAGCGGAGCCGAAGTAGAGAACGTTTTCTTTATTCGACGCTAGCAAAAACAACTCAAGAAATGCGCAGGCACGCGCTCGGCTCCACGCTCGCTTCTAACTTCGGCTTCTTCTCATTTTTTTCGGAGCATAATATTTAACAGCTCCCGGCCGAAGAATTTGCGTGTGCTTGCTTGTTTCTTTTCAAGACGGAGCTTGTCCAGCAGATTCTAGGTGGTACAGCATCTGTACCGGTCTCCGCAACGTGTTGCCACTAGAAGTGCGCACTTTGCATGAGCGAACTTTGCCGTCGCTGCCCAGAAATAATTCAGTCACTTGTCCAATCTTCCACAATTGTCTTGGCGAGTTTAATTCTTTTATGAGTACTATGTCTCCAAGCTTCACTGATTCTGAGTGTCTAGTTTCATTAATGTGAGCTGAACGAAGTTCTTGGAGGTACTCTCGTTACCACCGGTTCCAGAGATTGTTTAACACATGTTCTCTGTGTTTCCATCTTCGCTGAAGTAATTCGAGTGACGACGGTGTCTTTTTTGATGCTGTGCTCGACAAGTCTGGAGGAAGCATAGTCAATCTTTGGCCTATGAGGAAATGACTTGGCGTAAGCGGCATTGGTTCAGAGGCTTCTGCATACACAAATGTTATCGGTCGTGAATTTATCATCGCTTCTACTTGGTAGAGCGTGGTCGAAAGTTCTTCAAGGGTAAAGAAACTGTTTCCCAGTGTTTTCTTCAATGTAGACTTCACAGATCGAATGAGTCGTTCCCAAAATCCTCCCCACCAGGGAGCTTGTTCGGTGATAAATTTCCAAACAATCCTGTGACTTCCGAAATACGATTGTACTTCCTGTGATTTCATTAATTCATAAAGTCGCTGTATCTCCCTTGAGGCCTTTCTAAATGTCTTGGCGTTGTCGGAATATACAGTCTTACAAATTCCTTGTCGTGCCACAAATCGTTTAAATGCTAGCAGGAATTTGTCGTAAGTAAGACTGGTGACAAGCTCCAGATGAACCGCTCTGACGACTGCACATGTGAAGATGAGTATATAACACTTCTTCGTTGGTCCTCCGTTATCTTTGTGTAGAAGCGGTCCGGCAAAATCGATACCACTGACTTCGAAAGGTGGAGAGGGTTGAACACGTTCAGCTGTCAGAGGCGCGAAGGACTCCGAGTATGGCTTGCAGGAATATCGTCTGCAGACTGTGCATTCGTGAATGACTTTCTTTACAACCTGCCTGGCCCTCAATATCCAAAAGTTTTCTCTCAGTTCAGTCAAAAGAAAACTGAGTCCAGCGTGTAAAAGTCGTTGGTGTTCCGTCTTGACCAACAGCGTTGTGAATGTGTCTGACGCAGGGAGCAGAATGGAGTGCTTGGAACTTTCCCGGAGGTTGCTGAACTGGAGACGACCTCCCAAGCGAAGAAGCCCTAATTCGTCGTGATATGGTCTGAACCGCTGGAGTGTAACGTCCATTCGGCTGACATCCGGTCCAAATACTTTATCTTGTGTTCGACGTATCCAATAAATTTCAGCCTCTTGTACCTCAGTGGCGTCTAAAGGTCCCTTCTTCCTGGTGTCTGTGTACCTGCAATTTCTAGCAAATCGTTGTATCCACGCAGTTATACGCATCAGTCGGTTATAAGAGCTATAGTCGTTGATGTTTACAATTGTAAGCACTGGTTGAGCAGCTGCTTTCAAACACGTAATTTCCTCTTCTAGGCCGACTGTATCCTGCATTGCTGCTGCTGTACAGTTAGTTTCTTCTATTTCGACTGTATCCTCGGTGTAGCAGGGCTCGTTGATTGTCGTCTCAGTGTAGAGAAAGTTTGGTCCTTTCCACCAAATTGAACTTTGTAAGAGTTGCTCCGCAGTGGATCCTCTTGACAGTAAATCGGCTGGATTTTGATCACTCGGACAATGTCTCCACATGTTCAAATCAGTTAGGGAGAGTATCTCTGTAACTCGGTTTGCTACGAACTGTTCCCAACGTTTCGCTGAACCGCGTAGCCAATGAATCACGATCATAGAATCTGTCCACATAACTGTTTCAATGTCCACTAGATTTAGTGCACGTTTCACTGTTGCAGCTAGTCGAGCTGCAACTAGGGCTCCCATCAGTTCTAATCGTGGCACAGTTATCCTTTGTATAGGTGCGACTCTCGACTTGGATAGTAGTAGCTGAACTGTTGTGGCTCCCTTGAAATCTCGTATCTGAAGGTAAAGCACGGCGCCGTACGCAACTGGGCTAGCGTCACTAAAAGCGTGTATTGTAACCTGCACATTCTTGCCCAGGAGGGTTTGACCAAAATATCTCTTGACTTCCAGCTGATCAACAGTTCTGAGGCCTTTAGTCCACGCTGTCCACTCTATAAGAAGGGACTCAGGAAGAGGCGCATCCCATGTGTATTTCTCTAACCGCAGTTTTTGTATAAATAACTTGACTACCAGCACGAACGGCGCTAAGAATCCAAAGGGATCGTACATGAGTGAGGCGAAGCTTAAGATCTGTCTCTTCGTAACCCTTTGTTCGCTCAATGATTCAATCATCTTCGTTAGTGATGGCCTTAAGATGTCTTTGTCGGTATCCCAAACGAGACCAAGAATCTTCTTTTCTTTTTCTACACTGAACTGTACATTTAAGTCTCTACTATTGTAAAAGTTTCGTAAGTGTCCATCATTTGTCGTCCACTTTGTTAGATGCATTCCTGCCTCTTTCAAGATACTGAAACAATCGCTAACAACTTGCTGCGCTTCTTCTTGGTTCTGTGCCCCGATAACCCGGTTCTGTGCCCCGATTTTGGGAGCATAATATTCAACAGCTCCCGGCCGAACAATTTGCGTATGCTTGTTTCTTTTCAAGACGGAGCTTGTCCAGCAGATTCTAGGTGGTACCGCATCTGTGCCGGTCTCCGCAACGTGGTCACGGCACCATATGTTGAAAACCAGGAAGCGGAGCCGAAGTAGAGAACGTCTTCTTTATTCGACGCTAGCAAAAACAACTCAAGAAATGCGCAGGCGCGCGCTCGGCTCCACGCTCGCTTCTAACTTCGGCGTCTTCTCATTTTTTTCGGAGCATAATATTTAACAGCCTGGATTGAGCATTGAGATTCGATTATGGATATCTCGAATTAGGCATGATTTTGGAAATTCTAAAACAGGAGGTATGGGGAGGGGAGGGGGCTCATTACAATGCGAGTGCCTCTAAATATGCCAAACTGCCCCTTAATGTTCTAATATAGAAGTTAAGTAATAAATTTCAGTTGGGTCTTCCCAGACTGTTATTAGCAGCAAAGTATATCTGCCTCACCTTATAACTCCCATGCAAAAACGGCGCGTTTGTTACTCTGTAACTCTTCTAAAGAAAAATCTGTATAGTCTAAACAAAATAAAGAAGAAAAAAAAAACCTTTTTATGTTAACTTGCAAAACCATCACGTCCTCTGGAGGCAATGACAAAACAAACAGTTGAAGTGACCTTTTCAAAAATATATAGAACCAAGCGAAAGAAGTGAGAATCTTTGAAATCCCCGAGCTTAAAGAGACACTAAAGCGAAACAATAAATCAGTTTAGACTAATGAAGCATTGTTTGAGGACCCTGCAGGCAGTCATTTCAAAAAAATTGTTTGATTATTAGATGAGAAAATGAAGGTCTAAGTATCAGTATTTGAATTTCGCGCCGAAACCCCAGCGCCGGTACGTCAGCATGACGTCAGGGATTCCAAAGTACGTTTTCGCTTTGGGCTGTGTTGGCTGAATGAAGGTTCTCGAAACTTGCCATGTTTAATATTTGGTTCCTTTAGAACGCAATGTAGTCAATCGGTACCGCTATATATAATTAGTAGGCCCTAGAAGATGCCATCAAAATCCAAGACATCACAGCCCCCAGGTACCCGTATTTCGCCACCCGTATTTCGCCACCCGTATTTCGTTCTTGCACCTTTTCTGGCTTACCAAACGTCTTATCGTTGTAAGAGTGGTGTTTCTGGTGTTGTAGAATGGTAATTTACTGATGCAGAAGAAATCATTTTTCACTTTAGTGTCCATTTAATGATGCAGTATGCTTTATAATGTTCCGACATATGTAAATCATTTTCAAGAAAAGTATAAACAATTGAATTTTATGACATTGTTGTAGACCACGGAGAAAGATGAATGAAAAAAAAGAAAAAGAAAAGAATGAATGGCCATTGAAGAAAAATGACACTGGGAAATTAAACAAAATCACGCGATCAGCAATACATTTGTGCGATCCTATCAAAGCATGCCGAAATGTCACTGAATAATGTGCGAATGATGAAAATGCGCCGCAACGCCTATAGGGCTCACGCATGTGGCACGACCAATGTGTTTCAGAAGCAAATTATGTACTACACCATATTACAGAATACCATACATATACATGTACGTTATAGTGTGCTGTTGTTGAAACACATCCAAACTGTAAGAAAAATAGAATGAATAATGAGAATGTCACAACACACCGAGCTAGAGATAACTGTACTTGGCTCTAAGAGGGAGCCATGTTCAGTAACAGTAACTTTAGTTGGTGACTCTAGTTAGTTCAGTAACTCTAGTTGGAGTATGGATAACCTAAGGGAACAGATCTATGGAGACACAGGAAAAAACAATAATAGCAAATGGGTAGAGAAATGCCGTCATAATGAAACACACAGTGCTATGGGAATACAATAGGTACAAGGTGCTCCGGGGTATGTGCCAAGACATATTGGTTCCAGGACTTCCATTTAGAAATGTGGTTGTTTGCTTGAAGTCAGGGGTACAATCAGGACTCCATGGCAACCAAAGGTCAGCGGTCGCATTGGGTGCTCATGAGATGACTACAAATGAAGCTATGCAGGGTGATACGGGCTGGACAAGTTTTGAAGTAAAGGAAGCTCACAGTAAAAATAGGGCTGAAGAACGACTGAGGAAAATGGAAGAAAGTAAATGAGCTGGGAGAGTGTTCAGGTATTTGTACAGGAAAAACATTGATTCACAGTGGAGGAAAAAAACTAGGATGCTTACCAGCAAATATGCGAACAGTTTGGTAAGCAATATGGCAACAAAGAATGTCAAACGCAAAGTCAGAGAGCCTGACACAATCCCCTGGGTCGCGGTAGTGAAAAAGAAACCTGCTATGAGCAACTATCTAAGAGGTAAAAAAGAAATCAGGAACGAAGCAATTTTTGATAGCTCAAAGGGAAGCTCTTTCACTTTTCAAAGCGAGAGCAGGATGACTTAGACCACGTAGCTATAAAACGAGGTACACCAAGAAAAAAGACACATGTGCTTGCTGTGGTGAAGCTAGGGAAACGATGGAACATGTTTTATTAGAATGTGAAGATATCTACCCACCTAGCTGTTGGTTTAGGCTCATCTAGCCTCCTTGAACGCCTCAGGTTCAGTGTTGCTAAATGTCAGCAAGCAAAAGTTGCTAGATGGCAACTTGAAAGTAGCTAGAAGTAGCTAAAAAATCCAGCAAGGAGCTAAAAGTAGCTAATTCTTTTTTTAAGCCCTTTTTTTAACATATTCTGCGTATATAACGCATTTATTGGCAGCTGTATTATTTTTAAACACAGCTCTCAAGTCACATTTTCTTGCAGAAAACCATGCAGAACATGTATGGACAAATAATAAATGTGCTCCCGTTTTGATTCCAATAATTATTTAGGGCAAGCGTAGTTTTCACAAAGCGTCAAGGCTTGCAAACTCACATAAGACAAGCTGAGAATGCATCAAATGCTCTGTAAACATGTAAAAAATGAACTACATATACTTTATGGGTGCACCGAAAGGCCTATGAAATTGAAACTGAAATTCTTAGCAACATGTACGACTGTACAAAAAATTAAAAGAAACAAAAAATTCCTTCGTCGACAGGGAGGACTTCCTTAACAAAATATAGGATTTCTTAGTGCCCATTCTGTACCCCTATGCCAAGAATGTCTATATTGTATTTTGCTGCCATGTTTGCAAACCACATTTAATTACCATGCAGTGGCATAGAGGATGGCCAGTGGTCTGGTTGATTTATAGAAAAATTACACTGCTAGAAGACACCTTAACCAAAATGTTGACGTTGCTAAATTAATGTCAACTTCAAACTGATGAACGCAAAGTTATCACAAAAACACTTGAAAGCTTTTTGGGACGTTGATTTTATTCATAAAAAACTTTTGATGACATTATACACATGCAGACATGTGAAAGACATGAACGCCTGGCAAAAAGGCTCACCATAGTATGATAGTCAAGACCACTGATTTGAACAAAACCTAACAACAGACGTGGTGAAGAAAAAATGAAAAATACATATTTCACTGCGTCACATGTTGATAAGCAAAACAGAATACAATAGAGAAACAAAGGAGAGGGCAATCTTCTGCACCAAGCAAAGAAAACTGTGAAGTAGACGAAGGCTGCGCAGTTCATATGGAATGCAAAACTTTTCAGTGCACATAAATTGCAACATGCCATCAGATGTTTGAACATATCTCAACGAAATTGCACATTTGCAACAAACGAAACAATCTAGAATAACATTTGATACACATAATGAATAGAGATTTTAGCGAAAGTCTAAGCATACAGTCAACCACATTGGCAAACAAAAAGGCACTATATTACATAACAGTAACCCATAACATATGGCAAGGCTGAGTGATAAAAATCTGTTTGCAAACTTGAGAAGAGCAAAACAATTATACCAGACAAGTACAATATACACAGCACAATAAACAGGAAACTTACAATATGCACCATTATAATCTTAAACAAACATAGGAGGGGCTCAGCCTTGAATTTCCTAATTATAAACCCTCACAGGCAGTACAAGTATACAGGATGCTATGGCATTACATAAAGGCAATCAGTCCAGCGGTGGACACCATTCTTGGATAAATATCTGCAGTTTGCAGAGCATCATCCTCCGCCGTTGAGTACGATGCCATCATGGAGATTTTTGCTACCACGTCACTTGGCAAGCTATATTCATGGCATTTTTTTTTTTTGTGCCTCCAAAGCCCATCCCACAAACTTAGTGGCACATTTAGTGTGTCAATGTCCAACCTATTACGACATTTGCTCTTCACAATGTTCATGTCACTAAAGCATCTTTCTACTCCAGTGTTTGAGAAAGGCAACGACAGCACTGTCAGAGCGAGCATGGCCAGCTCAGCAAAGGGGTTTTCATGCTGCGCATCCCTATAAGAACTGACCTCTGCCCAGAAACCGCCAGTTGTATTCAGAGCACAATCTTACGTTCAGCAAATTCCTCCACTGCATTTCGCAAGAGGACACGGCTTCCACAGAAAGAAACTGTGACGCCAATTCCGCAATTGGCTCATTGTGTTGCTCTGTATACTGGGGGTCAGGACTCCTCAAGCTGTTTTTACAGCTTTTTACCTGTCCTCCTCGCAACATTTTTTTGCTGCAGAATAAATTTCAATTTCAATGTATTGCTTTCAGTGCATGCTCTAAAGAGAGGAGAGGAGCCTTTTGCAAGGACTGAATGTTTTCCGGAAGCCGCTGATGCAGCTCGTTGAAGAGTTCCACAGTGAAACATCGAGAGCAAAGGCGCAGCTCCTTTTCATCGTTGCATGGCAAGTATGCATCTTGAAGTGCTGTTTCAAACCGGTGACCAAAGTACGGATTTGGGTCGAGATGCTCGTTGATATTAACTGTTAATACACCGCATCAGAAAGTTGACAAATATACTGTTGCGGCTATCGGCTTCACAATGATCTTCAGATCTTCGAGCAAATTAATCAGGTCTGGTTTTGCCACCTGATAGGATTTGTTGACACGTTGAGAGAGAGATAATTTAATTGAAAGAAGGCAGAGAGGTCGGCCTGAGCTCAGGCGTTCTAGCCTGCTACTCTGCACAGGGGGAGGGGGAACAGGGACATAAAGGTGTGATGAGGGATGATGATGACATAGCAAGAGGGATGCGCAAAGGTGAAAGCAAGTTAAACACTCAATGTTCAATGTTTTGCGGCAAGGTAATTGACGCATGTGAAACTGCATGCTGAAGAAAATGGCAGACGCATCGCACCATAACAAGATGAGGTATTTCGTTTCTCAGTCGAATGTAGACATCAGACATGCTGAACTTCCGCTAAAACCCAGTCCAGCAACAGTACATAGCATATGTATATGTATTTCATGAAGCATCATTGCCATCTAGCAATTTTTGTCTCTCTGGGCTTTTTCAAAAACTTCCTTCAGTTCAGTTCATTAGGCAAGTGTCCTATTTACTGCCGTGTGTTTTGACAACCAGCATGTGTCACAGGCTAGCGGTAGAGTAAGCGGAGTGTCCCTGCGATTTATTTTGTAGTATAAGCTTTAGAATTCCTAGTTTCCTTGTTGAGGAGTGAGCAAATTATCAGTATGTCTCTCACCAGAAATTTTATGTTTTGCGGCAAGGTAACTGACGCATGTGAAACTGCATGCTGAAGAAAATGGCAGACGCATCGCACCATAACAAAATGAGGAATTTCGTTTCTCAGTCGAAGGTAGACGCCACTATTCACGCCCGTCATGACACTTGTGTTGTCTATACTCCAATGCCAACAAGGTTTTGGGGTTCAAACACTTAGACCACAATCCTCCTTGCGATGCGTTCGAGCGATGCGTTCAGCATTGCACTGTTCGAGTTCTTGCAGGTTAAGGAAAGTCGAAATGACCTCACTGTGTGACTGGGATAAATACCCGATGATGACACCGAGGACCTTGACGACAATAATATCAGTCGACTCATCAATCAGAATGCCATACTTTTGTGCAGCAATGTCTTCCTGCAACGATTTTTCAAAATGCGGTCCAAGGAAGTCCTTTATCAGAGTGGAGTTCGGCGTTGTTTGTGCAGACGGCTGCATGCAAGGGTCGCGCGGGGTGGTCAAAAGAGACGCGTGGTTCGACACCAAGACGGCGGCGGGGAGTTATAGCCATTGGGGGTGGGGGACCCGCGGTTTGCGAAGAGCCTGTAAGGGGGGTGACTGTGAGTTGGGCTTCCGCCAGTCGGCTCGCGGAAGTGGTGCCCTGGCCTTGAAGTCAACCCCTCGCTGCTGAACCGCACCATGCCGAGACATTGCGCAAACTGTCCAGATGCCCCAACGGGGCGTGAAAGTGCTTTCTTTGGGGGAAGTGTGTCTTGCGAGGTTGTGAGACAAAAGGGGACTCGTTGCACTGCAAAGGATTTGTGGCAACGGCCTTGACATATTGGAACTCCCGACAGTGTCACCCTGGAGCCCCACTGTGTGCACACTGCACGCACCGCAGTGTGATTGGACGAACGATGGGGTGAGAGGGTTGCTGGGGATGCTTTTAGGTACGTGCGGGGCCGTTGGAAGGGGATTCGGTGGAGATTCGGCTAAGAGAAAGAAGACCAAAATTCTAACCTTTAACTCATAGTTTGATGTCAGTGTAAATAGTTTCCATTCTATCGCTTGCCTATTCTATCTTAATAAACAGTTAACCCCTTTGCAATCAGCGTCAGTGTCTTGCCTACTGTAATGTGACTTCGCGACATGCACAACATCTTCAAGTTTCCCTCACTGACATCGAGGTGAACATCAACTATCAGATTAGTATGCTTTGTGCGGTGAATTTTTATCTTAGACACGACCTGGCTGTCAGTCTCAAACGGATAGCCTGATCTGGCTATCCGCTTGCAAGTTTCTCCCAATTTGTTGATGGTGTTCATCATGCAAAGTTTGACAACAAAAAGAGCAAGGGCAGCTTCTGCTTGCTTCACAGGACTTGGCGTTATACGTGGGATGACATCAGTTATAGCAGGCTGCTGAAGTCCTTTGCATGGCACACATGTCAGGTGTTTTGTAGACGTGGCGTGCTTATCGTTGCTTGCTTTCTTCGCCTTGATAGAACATTTCCAAAATTTGCAAGAAGCCATGAAGGGGTCCTCAGATATTGCCATGAGCCACTTCTTGTGCTTACCCTCTTTAAGCCAGTAGTCTCTGAAGTGCTGTTTGTACATTTTGCTCTTGTCTGCTATGTTGTCTGAGTCTCTAATAATCCTAAATCTACACATATGCTGCACTCTCAAATTACTTTTCGCTATCAGAGCAATGATAAAGAGGACTTACCAACCGCACATAAAAAATGTTAAGTTTCGCCGGAAAGGCGAGGCAGTATTAGTGGTACCCAAGTATGCGACAATTACACGAAGGAAGATTATACCACCGAGAGGACTCAGGCTGTGAAATTGAACTGTCTCCTACTATGAGGTCTTATATATACTATTATGCTGCCGTCACTTCAGGGCTCATTTCTTCAAGGTTGCACAAAGTTTCTTGAAGTGCAAGAAAAAAAAGAGAATATATATATATATATATATATGGGGTTCAGAAAGCTGGTCGGTTTGGTGGCAGAAAAGTAGGGAGACCACAAACAATGGAGGCGGACAAAAACGAAGTTCCCAGTAGTGGTTCAGAAAGTTTGCTGCTGGGAATTCTTTGTTTGTGTGTGTGTGTGTATGTGGAGTTAGAGGGGCAGGTGGGGGAGGGGTTTAAAAACAAGGCCTAATGTATCCCCAAATGCGTGACAAATGTTCACTAGTACACCTGCTGAACCTTCGTGGAGAGCGAGCCATTTTATTGATATTACCAACCGTTACTGACACACGCAAGCGCACTTCCTCGGAATGACACAGAGATTCATTCAGTCGTGTTGCAGCGTTCGTCTTGTAGCTGCATCCTGATACACGAGCACACTTCGCAGTTTTTGTCAGTTGAATTCGAAGCTTGCAAGACACTTTCTTTTTTCACTTAGAGCCGAAATTACAATTCTGTACATACATAGGTAAACCCACTCCACGCTGCTGTTTGGACGGGCGGTTGCTGCTATGTGGATCCGGGGGCAGATCAATCAAGCTGGACAATTTCAGCACGGCAGGCCAATGCACATGTTGAGTGCATGCCAATCAATCAATCACCCTTTTTCATGTTCAATGTGAGAAGACGAGACTGGACAAATGGCTGAAACCGCTTGGCGAGGGTCCTGCCCCATTTTTACAGTCAACAACATGCGTAGCAAACTGTTCCTAGAACAGTGTAATAGACTTTCGAAAAATATTCACAGCTAAGAAGAATCATCCTCACATGCTTTTCGGCACCAAAGCAGCGCTGAGAACATACACCGTGCTAACTAAAGATTTGGCGTTGCGCGTTTAGCCTGCTGGAGCGGAAGTAAATTATAAGAGGATTGAAATTTTAACAAATAAAACGAAAACCGAGTGCATTGGCACGTAAACGCGAGGAAAAAAAAAAAGGCGGCGCTTACTGCGTGATATCAATTCACGCGCGTATACAAACGAAGCGAGAGTCAACAAACAAAAGCGAGCCAGCAATCCTGGCTCGACGCCAGTGTCAAGGTCGGGGTATGCTAATGAACTGCACAGCGGCGCGGGGACGTGTAATCACGACCAGCCAATCGCCTGCAGGCGCGGTTCGCACGAGGAAAGAACTGAAAGAAAGCCGCGAGCACCCTGGAAGACCGCCAGGTACACGCCTAGCGCACGCACAGGGCGTGGGACACTTTGCCCGCGCCACACGCGTCCCGTTCGACGGCGGAGTTTTTCAAAGGGATGCCCCTCGCTGGACAGTCGCGGGCGCCTGCATGCGCCGTCGCGGTTTCCGTCTCGGAGAAGAGACTGGGAGCAGGGGTGTAGTTAGAGATTTGTTATTCTTGAATATATACGGCAAACCATGTGCAGGTATACAAATAGGGCGAAGACACTGGAACACTCGTGAAGATAAAAAGAAATACATAATCAGTAACGTGATCAAGTGGAAGCGACGAATTCCAGTATTTATTCGTATACGAAGAAAGAAAAGAAAGAATATTAGGCACGTCGGTATACACGTGCAAAATATTATATCAAAGAGCAACTCTGGTTTCGGGTATATGTCTCAATGTTAAGGTTTTCAGGTATAATGAAGGTTGCATAATTAGTTCATTGGCTAATCTGTGAACAAAGGAAGTCCAGGAGAATTCTTTTTTTTTTTCAGCGTGACGCGACGAACTTTGTACCACTTGCTACCGTAAGTTCGAACGATTAATCCGACAATGCATTTGAAGGGGTTGCCTACTATACACTCTTAAAACGGCTGCTGCACTCTTTGGGGTGTATACTTGTCCCACAACGAAATTGCAGTCTGCCTTGCTTGCGTTTCCTTTCTTGAAAACTCGGCGCTCGCTACTTTCCTGTCGAGAATACTGTCATGCTGATAACGCGCATGCCGTTCGTGACTTGGAATTAAGTACTCGCAGCGTGAAAGAAAGGAGATGCGGACAAGACAGATAACGATTATCGTTGTGGGGCGAGATACGACCCAAAGAGTGCAATATTGGTTAAGAGTGTAGGAGCCGTGGCGATTCTTTTGGCGCATCTCAAGAAGCCCATCGATGTGTAAACAAAGCCGAAGTACCGGAGAAAATACAACGCCGAGGTCAACCCAATTAACATTTTACGCAGCACTATATGTGCCCTTTGTATCTCGACGCCAAATCCTCCAGAAGACAGCGACATTAAATGCGAGAGCCACGCGCACAAAAACGCCCAGGATGTGTAGAGGTATTTGAGCCTGCATGCATACTGCACCACAGCGTTACAGAGAGGGTGCCAAGCGAAGGAACGAGCAGTCGAAGACGGCAAGAAATTAGGTGGTGTGATGAAATGAGGAAACCTGCAGGCGCAAGTAGGAATCAACTAGCGCAAGGCAGGGGAAGGTCGCAGGAAGAGGCCTTCGTCCTGCAGTGAACACAAAAAATATGACGACGACGATACTGTACACGCAGTGCGGCAATGTGCAAGTCGCCGCGATGACTCAGCGGCTGCTCCATTCTGTACTAACGACAAAGATGTAGTCCTGGGGTCCGATTGCTGGCTGCGGTCGCCGCATTTGGATGCGCGCTACAAAACAAAAGCAGTCTCGGCTACTCATATACTGGCAGCGCCAAATTGGCAGGAGAGCGAACACAAAGTAACGATACATACGTACGCTTGCTGTGTACCGCCTTGAGAGTTCGCTGACGTTTGTAATTCCCTGCTCGTGTGCCATTTCACTCAATCGCTCTAACGCGCGCGCACGCACGCACACAGACACGCGCACACAAAACACGTAGGGGCGGTGAGCTCCAAAAGCTGCTCGGGTACGGCAGGCTTAATGCTGTTTGTGCATTATACGCTCGAGAAATCAAAACGAATATTTCACTAATTAACGAATTTTGCCCAATTAACGTTAAACCTAATTGCTTTACAGCACATTATAATTTGCGAATTGTAACCGGTGACATCAAAAGTCATATCCACTTCGAGCGAGTTCTGAAGACGACACCAATTTCGAGATATGCATTCCCAAAGTTTGCGACGAAATGAATTCCAGTGTTCCAGTAAATTTCCGAGCTTCAAGGCATAAAAAGGCGTTTTGCAAAAAAACTTAAATGGAACTATACAGTGCATTTTTATAGCGAGTTTAACTGCGCTTATCTCAAAATTGGTGCTAATTTCAAACCTATTCCAAGTGGATGTGTGTTGTGAAATCCCCAGCTTCTATTCATGCATTGAATAAGTGCTTTAGGATAATTAATTAATATGTTGATTAGGTAAACAATGTTAATTAGTCAATTAAGCGTTTGATTTCCAGTGTAATGCCCGCTTCTCCTGGAGTAATCCAGCTCAATAAGTAAACTTGCGCTATATGCCATGGGCTATATTAAAAATTCTAGCTGTTGAAAAAGAACACCCGGTGCAACGAATCCGAGTAAAGGAAATGTCCACTGCTGCGCGACCACAGTTCAGCGCCCGGTCTTCATGTCTGGCCACAGCGTTGGCTCCTTGCTGCGTCGAAAAGTAACTCGGCCGCGAATACACGTGATATTGCCGCGCGACTGGCCGCTCGAGGCACTTTGCATGTCTTCTTTCACGCTCGTACAAACGCATTTATGTGGCGAGTATTAGGCAACAGAACGCTTTATCGGGAGTTTTGTATGATGCTCTACGATTTTTTCATCGACACTTTTAATGTAACTCTAACATATGAGAAGTTGTTAATTAATTAAAGCTAATTATGTAATTGGTATGCAAAAAATATTTCAAGTATACCCAAGCGACGGCAAACAACATTACCTTGGTTTTGTCCAGCTACGTGGCACTTGCATATTTTTAAAGTTTGGCTAAGTTACGCACGTGGGACACCCTCTACACATAGCGTGTAGTTTATTTATCAGTTCACTGTCCGAGCCCCTTCGTTTTCAATGAACCAGAGAGGGAAAGGTTATTCCGCAACGCGCGCATCTGTAAACAGAGATGTGGGACCACCCCAAAATACAGCGGCGCTGCCAGTCAGCCTGCGTGCAAATCCAGCCAACAGCGCGAACGAGCAACGGGAGCGGAGATCCACGCGCGGGCATCCTCTGCTGGGCGCCGAGACGTGTCGCTCGGGAAAGAAATTGCCCGGCGCGTATCGGTTCCAGGGAACGATCGTGACAGGCGAAAATTCTTCGACAAATATGGCACCGATGGCTGCAAGTTGGAGCGGACAGCTGTTCAAATAGCCAGCGCTCGTTACGGAGCGGTTGCGCTACGAGATCGTTTTAGATCGACCGGAGGTTTTTATATTAATTTCCAAAAAAGAAATAGAAAACGTGAGCAAACAAAACTGACACGGTCGTTCGTAGCGGGTCAATGCGTTCGCGGTAGATGCGTTTTCTGACTCCTCGTTGATGCTTCCGGTTTGTCTTCCGCTCCAAACAATAACGGAATGGATCCCGCGCTGAGGACGGCGGAGCGCGTGCAGGCTACGGACTAACACCGAAGTCGAGTGATCGCAAGGAAAGTTCATCGGCAAACTCGATTAGCACACGCTGCATGTCCCTTAGTGACGTCCTTACCCAATGGTTCGAGCGAAGCCGTGGACATAACCTAATTTCCTTGCCGTCGTTCAAAGAGGTTCCACCCTCCCCCGCGCTTTCATTTATTTCTCCGTCTGGCTAGTGAAAGACGTTTTTGCCTTCCTCTCTTTTTTTCACACGCAGACGGCGCCCGCGCCGCCCCGACTTTGATAAGCGAGCGAAATCTGACCGAGCCGCTAGACGCAAGAAAGGAAGCTAATGAGAGTGAAATGCGGGACAAATAAAAAAAGAAGAACAAGGAGGGTGGAGTGCTAGTAGCTGGCGAAACAGGAAAAGGGGGGCGGCGGTTACGAAAATCAGAAGCGCAATGACACCCTTATATACCAGACAGCTTACGCCCTTCCGACGCCGGAGTTGCGCGCACAAGAAAGAAAATACTGGCTGCGGCTGAGCTCAGCTAACCTTGGATATAAAAAGCGAAGGCTTGGTTTAGCCTGGTTAAGTCTTGGTTTCACTTGGTTAACCTTTGATTTAGCCGGGATTATTATACTTAGGCATACAATCATCGTTGAGCCAGGTATGACGGCTGTGCCTATAGGTCGGATGCTAGACATGACTTGTGATTTGGCTTGGGTAGACACGGATTGTTCGACGGTGCCATGCCTGTTGTGCCACAAAAAAAAAAAAATAATAAAGCGCTAGTGCTAGACATGCAAACAGACCCCGCGAACATGCGCAGCATCGAAGCACAAACTGACAGGGCGCTTGACGGTGCGACGCCTGTTGCATTCCAGACCCTCTCCACTGAAGCAGCTCGCCGGGAGATATCTGCAGGTTGGTCAGACGCCGCTTGGCGAAGACGACCCAAAGCCTCCTGCCCCCGCGCAACGCTCAGAGAAGACGGCCCGGCCTTGCTCTCATCCAAGGCCAAGCTCGCACTGACTGCGAACGCGGCGCTCCTATTTTAGCCAGGCGCGCGGCTAGTCACGTGGTCAGGCGGCGACCCAGCTGCGGAGAGCGCGTGCGCCAAGCCGGCGGCGGAGCTCGGCGCGGCAAGTCACGTGGCGCGTTGCCAAGGCTACGACGCAGCTGCGGTCAAATGAGGGTCCAATTGCTGGCGACGGCGAAACTTGGCTCGACGCGGTTAGATTAAAAATTATGCGTGGCTCTGCTATCGCAAACACCAGCGACAAAATTATGGGGTTTTACGTGCCAAAACCACTTTCTGATTATGAGGCACGCCCGTAGTGGAGGACTCCGGAAATTTTTGACCACCTGGGGTTCTTTAAAGTGCACCTAAATCTAAGTACACGGGTGTTTTGACATTTCGCCCCCATCGAAATGCGGCCGCCGTGGCCGGGATTCGATCCCGCGACCTCGTGCACAGCAGCCTAACACCATAGCCACTGAGCAACCACGGCGGGTACCAGGGGGAAGTTAAAGGGATACGGACACAAAATCTGAACATTTTACGATAATACAGAAAATGAGTCCTCCGTGTGCGACTACACCGAAAACAAGTAGTCACTTCGCTCATTTTTCAGCGGATGGCTTTATTTTTGGCCTTTTTGTGAGCGCGCGCAACGCCGCCCGACCCAAGCGAGTTGGAAGGCGTGACGTCACGACACCCCCGTCGCATAGCCAGCCGGCCGGCCGCGGTCATCGAGGCGCGCCGCCGCCGCCGTCGCGAGCATGGATTCGGGTTCTGGTGCCTCTACCAGCGATGAGTACACGTCTGTAGACGAGCACCGTTCCAACCTAGCAAGAAATATAACCGCTTACGGTTACGAGCCTTCCCCGTCAAGCGGCGAAGAAGAGCAGGCGGCCTTGAACACAAGCAGGCAGGTCAGGCAGTCCGGGCTAGCAACATGGTAATTTCTTTTTCTAGGAAACTTCAAGTGCAGCGGCAGCAGTTCGTAAAGTTATGTTACGTAGGATGCAAAATGCCTAGTTTCGTGACCCGCGTTGAGGCGGAAAGGCAGCTATTACGGCTGAATCGTAGGTAGCCTAGCTCGTCGCTTTGTGCTTACTTACGCTGTCGGCTTTCGATCGCTGCACACTTCGTTTTTACGCGACGAGGCACAGCATGTGTAGAATTTTCGAGCCGTCTCATAGCCCTGTGTTTACGGCTACTATCACATTCACGCCATTAGAAGCCATTTGCTGGTTGAACTCGTTGAGATGGGCGGCTGCGCTAGGGACCCGTCGACCAGATCGCTTAGCTGCATCGATTCGGTGGCAATAGAGAAAGGAAAGTCTTTGGCTGTGACATTTACTAGAGAAATGCGGCACGAACAACCAAGTCATGAAACCCGACGCATGATCATGCAGAGACCTATGAAAATCCGTAATTTTTTGCTTGTGGTTGAAAAGCAACGTGTGAAAAGGCAATGTAGATAAATGTGCCGCGCGTTTTAGATTACTACACATGTATGCTGTTATCTGGCGTTCATTCACTGGCTGTGTTTTGTATATTTGATCAATTAAAAGAGTGCTCGTATGCTGTCGTTCAATATTAGACGCAGCGAAAGTGTACGCAACATGACTATTTTGTTTTGTGATAAAAACATGCATCCGCATCGTAAACAATTTCTGTCACAAGCCGAGACTATCTGTTCTTGCACAGCCAATGAAAGGGTAATTTCCCTTCTTTCAACAGGCGCTCCTGCGGTCACCGCTGCGGCTACATGCATACAGAAAGAGTGAGGGTCTGTTGCCAGAACAACAAAAGGTGGCGAACGCAGCAAACAGTTACGAATGCATCACTAAGCACCCGCTCTTTGAATTGTATTGCCTCAACAGGAGCCTTTTGAGCGGCATGCCAAGGCTTTTGAGCACAGCCGGGCGGGTCGCATAATCATCGTCGACGAAGTGGTCCGCGCAAATGAAGCCATTTTTTAGAAGTCTCCATGCTGAGTGTGGTGACTGACAGTCACGTATGCGAAGTTTACGCACCTTCTCGTCTCTGGGAAACGTGCGCGACGGCGTGTCATGACCGATAATGCTGTTATAACAGCCGTGGGCGCAGTAATGTCTGGGCCTTTTCTTCCGCCGCGACGAATGCGTCAATAGAGACGTTTAGCGTGTCCGGTATTCGGGCAAGCGCGGGCGGTTTTCCGGTTTAGCGGGGGCGTGAACGTGAGCGGCCAGATTGGTGGCGCCAGCTGGTGGCGCAAAGCTCAACCACACAAACACAGAGCTAATTACTGTATTCTGCTTAGCTGCTGGCGTAAATTTTCGACAGTGGCGTAATCGTGTTCACAATTACGCCGCCGCCAAAAATTTGCACGGGTGGCGAAGCAGGATATGGTGAGTTACTGCAGTTTTAGCCATGCGTTTGTCTGGTTGAGCTCTACAACACCAGGCGGCTTCACCGCTCACGTTTACGCCCCGACCATCCGGTAATCCGCCCAAACCGCTCCCGTTTACCGGAATAGCGTACAAGCTGAAAGTCTCTAGTACCGATCGACGACCGTGCGAACACGCGTGTAAGACGCACCACCTGCATGGAGCGCTGACAGGGATACTGTTTCAGACGGACCACGTGCGAACATAGCCGACAGCGATAGAAAAACGCTCCAAGGGACCGACACTCCGGAAAGACTGCGCCGGCTGTGGCTGACCTTGGCCGCGCGCGCGGGCGCGCCGGGGTGTCATGACGTCAAATTTCAGCTTCTCCCGGCGGCCGCTTGGAGGCAAGGCGCAACAGAAAATCGCAAAAGAAAGGCGTTTCTCGTTCTTTTTTTCTAAGCAGCTTGTTGTATTAGTCATTTTTAACAGTTCAACTTTTGTTCTGACGCAAAAAACCACCCACCAATTTTTGTGTCCGTATCCCTTTAAGGCTTTCGAAAAATCCATGCCGTCTTCCTCTGTGGGGGGTTCCGTCCCGCAACAGAAGCGATCTGTTGAGACGCCATATGCGTCGGTGTCGTGTGCCAGCGCTGTGCCGCCGCGCCTTATCTCTGATGCCGTGTACCTGGTAGCTTCAGGTAGCTTCTTGAAATCCGCCGAAGCGAGCGCGAGGGTTTTTATCGGAGAGCAGTGATGATGATAGTAACCTAAAGAAAGGAAAGACGCTTGATTCTGCAACCCGTGAGGGAGCACGGCGAAGCGTCGAGCAGTGACAGCACACCACCTGTGTCCCCCGTTAGGTTCCACCCACCGTCGCCGCGTCGCTATGCTGCGCGATGCTATTTTTTTATACTCTGCTTTCTCTCTCTCCCAGCTCTCTCCCACAGCTCGGCGAAGCTGCGAACGCCAAGAGAAACCCAATGAAGTTCTAACAGCTCCACTGTAATAAACGAAGGCTTATACAACGAATATATTCACACGTGTACTTATTTATCATTTTTCCGGGAACTGCATTTCACCCACCAACAACTTAAGAGGAAGCTTTAGCTCGAGTGCTCCTATCTAAATACATGTAAAAGGAGAATTCGTTTTTCTCGGCAACCACTGCACCAAATTTGACGAGGTTTGTTGCATTTAAAAGACAAACTTAAAATCTAGTGACTGTTGGTTTCGAATTTTTGAGTTAGGTCGTGAATATTTTATTAAAAATTGCCAAAAATCGAAAATTTTCAAAAAACGAAATTATCAAGTTTACAACTCTGTAACTCAACCACTAAACATGATAATACAATTCTGTGAATTGCATCTAATAGTACATCTAAAGCGGACAAAATTGATGTGTTACACATGAATATAAAAAATATTTAATCATAGGGAAATACAACTTTTGCAAAACCGTTGTAACCGACGTAACAAATTCACGTAACATGTAAAATGACATATTGAATTTGTCCGCTTTGAATGATCTAATGGATGCCGTTTACAGAACCGCGATATCAGTTCTTGATGCAGAGCTATGGATTTGTAAACTTCGTGCTTCCATTTTATTCATACGGTCAAATATTTGAAAATGGATTTAAGAAAATTCACGCCCTAAATCGAAATTCCGCTTCCAACAGTCACTAGAATTTAACTTTCTCTTTCAAATGCAACAAATTTCATCAAAATCGGTCCAGGGGTTATCTCATAAAAACGTTTTTGCGTTTTACATGTATTTGAATAGGCCGCGTCGGAGTTGGGCCCGAGCTAAAGCTTCCTCTTAAGCGCAAGACGCGCCGGCATTATTGAAACTTACTGGAATGTTATCAATGGTTCTATCCGTCGTCTGTTGTCCCCAAAGCTTGTGTAATCTGATTGCATGTGGGACGCGAATTGCGTAGTACTTTTTGGAAGACACAAGGGCACCAGCGATCACTCTGGCACCATATGCTGGAACCTTCGATGACTCATGCCGACGCGTTTGACCGGCATACAGATCAGATTTCGACGATCGCCGACTGTATTCGCTGCTATCGTTGTGCTATGAGTGTAACTTGCTTTTATGGGCACAGGTTCGCCCAATAGAAATTTTTTATTCACAGTTATGCTGCTGTGTTTTTTACCTTCACTACTACGTGGCAATCAACGTCAACGAGACAACAACACGAGCTCTTCCACAATGCCCTACGGTAGCTAAAAAATTATGGGCACCAAGAATTAAAACATGCCCTTCCGTCAGTTGCTAATAAGCGTAATTTAGATTATGCATCAATTAAAAAAGAATGCTTTCCTGCAGAACTTACCAAAACAGCACTTCTGTGATGCATTTCTGCCTCTAAAAGTTGTGTTGCGCTCACGTTTGTCGCTGGACGCGCGGCTGTTATTTCCAAACTGGATTACTTCAACTTGGACTGCGCTGCCTTGTCCGCGTGGACACAGCATGATGCAGAGAGAGATCAGCTCCGCTCAATGTGATTCTTACAAACCATCGACCCAGCAACCTGATGTGTATGCAGCTAACGTCAAAAGTTCACGGCAGCTCGCAGAGCTATGAGCGAATGGAATACTGAAGTGGTTGCACATACTACTCTGGAATAGAACTCCGAATTCGAGGCTAGGTGCCCTCAGTTCTTTTGCGTTTTTATTGCGACATGGACAGTCCAAGCGAACTGTCGAGGCCGGCGGCGCCGTGGCTCACGGTGTTGGATACTGTTTGTGGTGCTGTCTAGCTGAATATCGATGATCGACGAATCGATTAATACATAATCTATTATGCCCCTGTGAAACAAGAAATGAAATTGACTTCATACTTTCTGCTGATCCCAGCATAGTGCAGGATGTAGAAGTGATAGGTAAGGTAAAGTGCAGTGATCATAGGTTAGTGAGGGCTAGGATTCACCTCAATCTGAAGAGAGAAAGAGCAAAATTGGTCAAGAAGAAACAGGTAAACCTAGAGGCAGTAAGGGTAAAAGCAGACAAATTCAGGCTGGTACTTGCAAACAAATATGCAGCCTTAGAACAGAGAGATGACGATGACAGAGCTAATGAATGAAACCGTAACCAGGCTGGCTTCAGAGGCAGCAATTGAATTGGGAGGCAAAGCACCAAGCCAACCAGCAGGCAAGCTCTCCCAAGTAACAAAGGACCTAATAAAGAAACGACAAAGAGTGAAAGTGTCCAACTCAAGAGATAAGGTAGAATTCGCGGAACTATCAAAACTGATCAACAAGGCGAAAGTAAGTGATATTCGAAAATATAACGTGAGAAAGACTGAAGAAGCCGTAAAAAATGGACGCAACCTGAAATCAATGACTTGGCATAGGACAAATCAAGATATATGCACTGAAAGATAAGCAGGGTAATATCATCAGCAATCTCGAAGATATAGTAAATGAAGCGGAAAAATTCTATACTGACCTGTACAATCCCCAGAGGAGTCAGGATACCTCTATTAGAAACAGTAATGAACAGGATACAGAAACTCCTCCAGTCCTCCTATAACTAGCGATGAGGTCAGAAGGGCCTTGCAAGACATGAAACGAGGAAGAGCGGCAGGAGAAGATGGAATAACAGTCGATTTAATCAAAGATGGAGGAGACATACTGCTTGGAAAACTGGCGGCTCTTTATACGAAGTGTCTATCGACTGCAAGGGTCCCAGAAAACTGGAAGAATGCAAGCATTACACTAATCCACAGAAAGGGAGACGTTAAAGAATTGAAAAATTATAGGCCCATTAGCTTACTCTCAGTATTATATAAAATATTTACCAAAATTATCTCCAATAGAATAAGTGCAACACTGGGCTTTAGCCAACCATGGGAACAGGCTGGCTTCAGGAAGGGATACTCCACAATGTCGTTAATGTCACTCCCCATCCATGTCATTAATCAGGTTATCGAGAAATCCGCCGAGTACAATAAGCCTCTCTATATGGTTTTCATAGATTACGAAAAGGCATTTGATTCAGTAGAGATACCAGCAGTCATAGAGGATTTACGTTATCAAGGAGCACAGAACGCTTACGTAAATACCTTGGAAGATATCTACAGAGGTTCTACAGCTATCTTAATTCTACACAAGAAAAGCAGGAGGATACCTATAAAGAAAGGGGGCAGACAGCTAGGGAGACAAAATCTCTCCAATGCTATTCACTGCATGCTTGGAAGAAGTATTCAAGCTATTAAACTGGGAAGGCTCAGGAGTAAGGATCGACGGCGAATATGTCCGCAACCTTCGGTTTGCCGATGACATTGTTTTATTCAGCAACAATGCAGACGAGTTACAACAAATGATTGAGGACCTTAACAGAGAGAGTGTAAAAGTAGGGTTGAAGATTAATATGCAGAAGACAAACATAATGATGAATAGCCGGGCAAAGGAACAAGAGTTCAGGATCGCCAGTAAACCTCTAGAGTATGTGAAGGAGTACGTTTTCCTAGATCAATTAATCACAGGGAACCCTGATCATGCGAAGGAAATTCATAGAAGAATAAAAATTGGTTGGATCGCATGCGGCAGACATTGTCAGCTCCTGACTGGAACCTTACCCTTATCATTGAAAAGGAAGACATACAATCAGTGAATTTTACCAGTGCTGGCATTTATGGCAGAGACTTGGAGACTGACAAAGAAGCTTGAGAACAAGTTAAGGACCGCGCAATGTGCGATGGAACGAAGATTGCTACGCAGAACGTTAAGAGACAGAAAGAGAGCGGTTTGGATCAGAGAGCAAACGGTGTTAAGAACGGCCCGCTGAGACGCAAGTTTTGCCAGCCAGTTGCAACAGCAGCGGCAACCTTGTCTCGGAACGCCACCGTTACGCTCTAGCCTCGTCGCCATTGTGACTAAACGGGCTCGGCGGACCAACTATTGTTACTGAGCCCGCGGGAACGTCTACTGAGGCCCCTTCGCAGGCGCCGACCAAGACGCCAGACAATGGGCAGCGGCGGAGGCCACTGTGCAAGGTCCGCTCTGGAATTTAGAGGCGCCGGCTGGGGTCGGGCGTGACCACCTGGCTACGGGGAAGCAGGACAATGGACAACACGACGGCCGCGTTGCGAAGGTCAGCTCCGAGTGCAGTGAAAGTGCGTACGTGTGTGTAAACCGTCCCGTGGAGAGGCGGCTTGTTTACGATGACGTCGAACGTTTTGCCTCACCTAGGGATCTAGGGAACACGAAGTGTTTAAAAACCACTGTTGTGCGGCTGCTCAGGTCACTCTTTCTCAAGCAGTCATGTTAGACTGATGTACTTTCTCAAGCAGTCATGCTAGACTGATGGAGATACTGTAAATAAACCCATATTCCTCGTTCTCGATCAGAAGCAGTCCTTCCCTTCATCAACGTCCTCAGCGTGGATAAGTTGGACGACAGCATGGGCCAGCTACCTTCTAATTTAGTTTTAGTAATGCCGGACTCCAATCTTGACAACGGGTTACGAGCGATGGGATTGAGCCCCCAATCCTAACAACGGGTATATAAACGATATTCTAATTGACATCAAGAGAAAAAAATGGAGCTGGACAGGTCATGTAATGCGCCGGTTGGATAACCGTTGGACCACTAGGGTTACAGAATGGGTACCAAGAGAAAACAAACGCAGTCGAGGACGGCAGAAGACTAGGTGGAGCGATGCAATTAGGAAATTCGCGGGCGGTAGTTGGAATCGGTTGGCGCTGAACAAGGGTAATTGGAGATCGCAGGGAGAGGCCTTCGTCCTGCAGTGGATGACATTATTCTAGTACACTATAGTGGACATAAAACAGGCAGATGATGATGACGACCCCTGTAGATGCGCTGGTTGCCGATTAGGCAGCGAAAGAACGAACGTTAACCGAAATACCCGCACTGCGATAAATAAATACACGGCTCTCAAGCGCATAGTTAGTAATGTTAAAGCGAACCTTTCTACGCCATATATTCTCCGAGGTTTGGCGCCTCTTCTCCTCGCCGAGCCAAGTGGGCCGATCCGAGAAATGTGACTGGACTTATCCCGGAGACAGTGTTGTACGCGGTCGCGAGGGTCGCGTAGTGGGGTCTCCGCATCTTTTCGGGTAGGCACGTAATTACACGCTGCAAAACGCGGAGAAAGCATGAACAGTTTTAGCACTCGGGTACGCTTCGCTTCACATAAGCCGCGTTCACATGAATGCGACACTAACGCGTCACATTTTCTAGCTCATCACGAGTAATGCGATGCGTCAGCGTCTACATGTAGCGCTTCACCCCTGGTGCGATGGTGGCGGCACACGGTGTCGCACATCGAAGGCAAAGGAGCGCTTCCAGACGTGTCCGGCGCCACACCACAGCACAGCGAGCGCAGCAGAGCCGCAGCAAATTCTATTTCCCAGAATTCTTAATGCGATGCGATCGCGTTGACATGTACTGCGAAAGTCTACTTACTCGTCTCAATCCACCCCTGGCTGGCGCTTAAGCGACGCGCTTTCCTAGTGCATAAGCCCCGTTTACACGGATGCGATGCGCTAGAATGTTGATGTGATGCGATGCCATGCGCCAGTTGTCGCATTCATGTGAACGCGGCTATAGATACAAAATACGAACAAATGCGATCGCATATATATCAGATTGTCCATAGCGCGAGCGGTCCGTGCAAGCGAACCTTGATTGAAAGCAAGGAAACAATCTTTCGGAGAAGGGTATCGTCCTTCTAGGTTTCTCTCAGTATTACACTTATGCACTGTAGTTGAATTCGCATGCATGTTTGTCGCCGCTGCTGCTTCTAGTCACGTGTATACTATTCGATCACGCGATGCGTTTTGGCCGTCGTCTTTGAGGATGCTGGTAGTATACATATAGTGTTCCAGACACCACAGGCAGAGCCACATTGATATATATATCCACAGATTGATATAGCCACAGATACGCGAGTCACAGCCGCGCGAAAAATATCGTTGTCTTTTATACAGCGGCCGAGGCGTGCCTCATAATCAGATCGTGGTTCTTGCATGTAAAACCGCAGAATTTACACGGCAGCTGACGGGCTTTCGAGAAATGGGTATAACTAAGGGCCACAGCTCTGTAGCAGTTTGAACGTGAGGCCTTCGAGCAGCAGCGAATGATTGCCCGGATACAAAACAAAGCGACAGGAAGCGACATATTTCTCGTCTGCTTGTTTTCGTTTAGCGCTATTTTTTACGTAATATCCTATGCACCTGGTAACCCAGGCGCGAACGGAGGAGTGTATACACGGCGCCCATGCCGACAGCGTCCTTGCCAGCGTGCCAGCAGCGACATGCGCGCACGATCAAGCGGCCGGACCACTCCGCGCGGCATCGCCCACGAAACCGAAAACAGCTCCTCGATGCATCAAATTACACGGTGTTGCAAATGGGTCGCAAGCCCCAAGGGTAGCGTTGGCCTGGCGGCCTGGGGCACAACTGGAAGCATCCGAAGGTGCTGGCAAAGGATGAGTCGACTGCTAACAGAACAACTTGTTTATTTTAGCATCGCAAAAGAGCGGCCGGTCAGGTCGACCGAAATGGAGAGACGGGAGAGCACGTTACTCGACGGAAGAAATCGGAGCCTCTCTCTTGGCGTCCGGGGGCAGCTGCTTATATACTCTCGGAGTCGAGGGCAAGAAGGAACGGCTTGCGAGAGGCGCGCGCGTCACGGCGGCGCCCGGACACGTTGAGACTAGAAGGTGACGCATCCGCCGGGCCGGCGCCGGTCAGACCTCGCTTCACAGTGGGGGAGCTCCTCTCCCCGGCTGCCGCGCTTTGACAAGCGTGGGCACCAACATGCACACACACACACACGCACACACGAAGACACGTGGCATGGAAACATGCCTGGACGCGCATGGCGGGGAGGCGTTGCGGCAGCGCTGAACGGGCCAAAATGTCCGCCGCTTTGAACGAAGCCCCGGCGTCCGTTGCATCCGCGCCGGCTATACCGCGCGTCGTAGGCGAAACGTAACAACGGACCACGCTTCGCGTAACATTTGATAAAGCTGACCCGAGAGGTTTATGACAAGTTCCAGCAAACCATCTATACACGAACTGGCCCTCTTTTTCACTTTAGTATGTAATACTAGAAAAAATATTACGCGCGTGTTCCCAGAAGAGAGAACCTATATATCACAGAACTCGCTCTTTGGATAGGCCCACCGAGCGCTTGAAGTAAGCGCGCAAGCCATTATAGCAAATAGTCCGACATTTGAATGACCTCTTGTCAGGCCTGAGCGTCTTTAATGCCGAATCCTCAATCAAACCGAAGGCCTCTTTAAGGTTCGCACTCCATGCAGCTCACCTTCCCAAGACAAGTCCAGCGGCGTGGCGTTTTTCCTTGGAAAAGCAGATGCAAGTGGGCTTTGGCTGCAGTCCAGAGAATATATCGTGTAGTAAGGCGATAATAGCAGCTAGCACGGCAGTTCCGGAAGCAGCCCTGGCCTTCGGCAGCCAGGCAGCGTCCGAGCTCGGCTGTCCGCCCGCCCGCCGCTGCAGTGACGAGAAACGGGTGTCCCCTTCCTCGTTTGCATTGACGCCTCTCGACGGGCGGCCACTTGTGAAACGCCGAGAAAGAACTCGAGCCTGGAGTGCGAGTCCCCGCAGCCCCAAAGGGAATACGCGAAACGCGCCGCTTGCATGGGCACGGGGCTCGTAAAACGCGCGCGCCATACGCAAGCAGTGGGCACTTTTTGCAGGCAGACCTCGAAATGGCATTCCACTCTTTCAAGGTCTGCGCCCTTCCACACGGAAGATATGCGTGGACATTACGAAGGAAATATATGCCACACGAAATGTTTATTGGAAGAGAAAGCCCGCAGAACTCCAATGAATGTTTTTTTTTTGGGCGCGGATTAGTACTCCGCGGTCAAAGCACAGAACATCACAAATGGGACAGTATACGCGAACTGCGTAACAGCACGTCATTACGGACCCTACGATACGTCCCCAAATAACTTACGGCTTCGTAAAATGAAGAAGGCAGTGCTGCAATTAAATGAAGTTTCAAGCGCATAGGCACACTCAGAGGAACACAGTTTCCTCAGCTACCCTAATGGGGCTCTCCAAGAACTCTTGAGTAAGACATGCAGCCCCTCTTCCGATACCCAAACTTAACGCGTCTATGTAGTCTATCGTATTTGTGTACGCAACAAGACCCGGTCACAGAAAGTGAGCCATCCACGCAATGCCAATCAGAGTATGGCTACTGGAGAAACCCCCGGCACAGACTCAACCAAGGGGACTGTATATATGCTTATGCTGTAGTAGAGTCTATATAGTCTAGTAGTCTAGTCTAGTCTATATAGTCTTGTAGAGTTTATATGTCTTGCTGCGGGCTTGGTGCGGGCAGTTGCTCGGGGCACCGCGCGGTAACTGCACAGCCTAGGAGCCTGGGTCTCTCCCGCAGTATCGACCTTGACGATATGCTCTGTTGATGCGGGCCATCTGAACGCATAGGCGGCAGCATAGACGAAAGCAAGAACGAGAACTGCGGCAATTCCTAGCATACGGATGGCATCGCGCCGGTACTCAACCAGCGTCCACACGCGAACACTACAATTGAATATGGCCACGGGCTTCGTGACTCGATATGACGCATCGTTTAGGCCCTCAACGCACCACGCGGCTGAATGATGACCTTCGGAAGGGAAGACCGCGGTTGGAGCGCGCGGGCCTTGCTAGTTACTTCATCACTGCCGCGTGGTCTGCTATCGCATATATGCGAAAAAGTAGTGTTGCAAAAGCAGAACGCGCTGTAGTCTGTTCGGTACAGCTCACAGCTTAGAGAGTCGCCACTTCTGCCAGGTCATAGAGAATCAGAGAGATGGCTTTCACAAAACACAGAGAGGACGCCACGGAACAAAACAGCGCCAAAAAAGAAAGAAAGAATCGCGCAAGTACACAAAGCCTGACAGCTGCAGAGTACATAAGCAAAACACGCACGTTCATTCGGCTGGGAAACGCACAAAAACGGGAACATATATTCGCGATAGGAATTAAGACTCGGTGGTACGACCGCAGTGCACTTTGGAAAGCAAAGCGAACTTAAAGCGTGCACTGTTACGACACGTACACACAAGTGCAATACGTCGTCGCGATTGATCAGCAGGTTTAAAGCCTTAACCGAGAGCTAACCACTAGGAGGATTCGGAGATTATAGTCACCTGGGAAGTTGATGAGCGAGCGGTCAAGGGAAGGCAAATGGAGCAAACAGGGATATACAACAAAAATGAACAAATAAAATGCAGCGATACATACGCACCAAGAGGCAGCTGCTCGACTTGGCCGTTGTGCGTGCGCACGTTCGCCTGAGAAGCGGTAGCGAGTGAGCGCGCGCGCGATCACAGAAACACATACATACACTCCGCAGGCTGCTAAGGCGCGCGAACAAGGCGAAGAGACGGTTGAAACAAATAGAAAGAAAGCGCGGGAATAGTGCCGGAGCCGGCAGAGACAAGAAACGAGCGATCGCCGAAGGACGGAGCGAACGAAGGAGAGGAGCACCCAGCGCGACAGCAGTACTACGCAGCCGCGAAAGAACAAAAAAAAAGGGGGGGGGGGGGGTCCCCGCGCTGGCAAAGGCGAAGCAGCAGCGTGCATCGCTCGAGGCAGAGGGAAACAACACGTCATAAAAAAGGAGAAGGAGAGAGACCGATAGTTAGATAGGCCCACGAGGAAAAGAGAGAAAATAAGGAAAGAAGAAAAGCTGCGCCAAAATACAACACAACAAAAAGGAAAGAAGATACGGCGCAAACAAAACGACAGCGGCGCCGTCGGTGCTAGCGCCAAGCAGTCTCGCGCAGCCGTGCCTCGTAAAGTAAACATAGACTAAAAAAGAAAGCGCGTCGCCGCATGCACTCCCGCGCGCTGCTGCGCCGACGCTAGACGCTGCCGCTAGCCCAGCCGCGCGAGCGGCAGCTCCGCTGCAGAAAGCACGAGGAGGAGAGAAAGGAAGGGGCAGATGCAGCGGCCGCTGTGCTTGCCACATTGCATCGCGTCGTCGCCAAGCCTTTCTCAAACCCTTTCTCTCGTTCTTATCTGTCTCGCACGAGGGGTGAGTCAGTTAACAGACACGGGAGTTGCGAGGGTTAAAGCAAGGGCGCGTTTCTCCCTCGTCTACGAAACAAATGGAACAAAAGCTGCGCTGCGTTGCAGCCGCGGTCCTCAGGCAGCACCGCCAAGCCCGTGACATTTTCATAGGACCAATGGCACCGGTTTTCGCAGGCGGCGCTAGCGCTGCCTGGATCCTAATGGTAGTTGCAGTGATACCAGAAAAATGTCCACTAACTAATACAAGATGACGCTTCCAATATTATTCACTTATAATCTAAATTCAAAAACAACAGGTGACGTCTGAATAATTTCTAGTTGCTTAGAAAGTTAAATCCGCATTGAAAGCGCAAGGACGCTTTTGAGGAGTACCGCACAGCAGACGACCGACGCCGGCGTCGTCTGCTTCTGCTATTGCTGTTGTGCTGCCCGCTTGCTTTGGCCATGTACGAGGGGGTATCCAAAAGTTTTATAAGGTCGGACAACGACGAAGTTCCTCAGTGGTAGAATGCATCTGTCACACCCATATTTCTGGCTGAGCTATCAGCCGTTATCTAAGCTCTTCGAAAACTTCCTTGAAATTATTCTACAGCGGTTATGGTGCCTGATTCACTGTCAGTATGCACATCACTCACTTCATCTTCAGACACTACTGTAGCCAATGCATTTAAAGCATTAATCCCCCCCAAACTTAAGCCTGGTGCAGTTGGTATGGGTTCCAGGCCATCGTGCTATATTCTTAAATGAAATGGCGCACACACTTGCGCGGATGTCTCTTGATGGACCAGCCATGTCCGTTTTGCTTATTTCGACTTATCTCACCGCGGCTAGGTTTAGAAAATTTTCTCGTTTCCAAGATTCTACAAAATTGAAAATCCATATGTCAGAATTTAACCATTTGTCCTTTTCATGGGACAATAAATGGTGCCCCACCCGTAAATTAGAAATCTCCATAACAAAATTACGATGCCGCATCCCACCATTACATTTTTGCCTATACAGGTCTCGTCTGGCACCGTCCCCTCTGTGCCAAACCTGCCAGGAACCCGAAAACATTGATCACTTTCTAGTAGCATGCCGTCTATATAGAAATCAGAGGAAGAAATTAGAATTTTCATACAGAAAATTGGGTATTTCTTTAAATACTCAAAATATCCTCTCCTTCGGGGCTTCTTCATTGGGCTTTAGCCACAGGAACATCTGCGTGGCCAATTGCGAGTATATCTGTGACACAAGAAGGCGACCATGTTAATTCTCAAAATCAATAAATGGATAGATTATTAAATCCCTGACTGTGTCTTCGAAATCATTCTAATACCACCAAAAGAAGAATACAAAATTTGCTGTTTATATATAATTAAAAAATATATTTCTATATCTGCCACGTAAATCTATTTTTAATTAACATGAATGCTATATTTCATCCCAATTTAATTTACCGTTTAAGTTTTGCTCTCCCCCTTCCCTATACCATTTAACCTTTAACCGCCGGCTTCCTGGCCACTCCCCCATAGTGGGTAAGTGCCACAGTTGAGAAACAAGGAAGCAAGCAATCTGTCCCAGCTAGCCAATTTTCGTCAAATTTTCATCAGTCTCTGGGGCGCTTTTCCGCCTCCTGGCTTAAGGCGATGGACGCGGAACGTTCCGCAGGCTGGTGCGGCCAGAAGTCTGCGACCGCAAGTTCTTCTATGACTCAAGGCACCTGGTCAACCACCAGTGAAGGCTCAAGAGAGGCTCCTACTCTCGTGGCCATGGATGCAGAGCCTATTGCGGGCCCGTCTGGCCAGAGTTCTACATTAATTGACAAGCTCTTCAAGGAAACGAGGCACCTGGTCCAGCACCAGCGAAGACACAGAGGTCTACTGAATCACAGGCGACGACTCATCGGATGACAGCTTCGTGTCGATGAGGAGCCGAAGGGCTAAAACGGGGCTCATCAAGGCATTGTCACCAGCGAGTACGTCAACCATGCAGGCAAGCAGTGAACGCTGGCCGCACACCATCCTCTTCATGCTAGTGAATTTTTCCGTCAGCCTTCGAGTACTGAACAGGCAAGCTACCTCTGTTTTTCTTGAGGGAAAGAAGCCAAACGAAGTCAAGGAGGTCCAACTGAGCACACGAAAGCATGTTCTAGCTGTCGACACAACCCGTGGAACCACGCTGGAGTAGCTACGACAGATAACAGATTTGGGCAACATAAAGGTACGACCGGCCATACCCATGGCTGAGGCCTGCACTGCAGGTGTAATCTACGATACTGACTTAACAATTTCAAACAGGGACCTGCTAATTTCAATAAAACCGTCACACGAAGGAGTGAGTGGTCATCAGGCACGTATGCCGCTTCGTAAACAGTCGTTACGGGAACATTGTGTTCATGGGGGATTCCATCCCTCCGCACTTAAAAGGTCGGTCATTTCCGACATGTCGTACGGCAGTTTGTCCCCAAGCCACTTCAATGACATAAGTGCCTCAGGATCGGGCATGTTAAGAGCCTCTGCGCAAACTCCACAATATGCCCCAGGTGCGCGAAGTCGCACACTGTAGACGTCTGCCATGCAACAAAATTTGGGTGTGGCAACTGTGAAGCGACATCTAGAGAACGCCCAAGAATCAAAAAAGAGTTCTAAGTTCTGAAGCAAATGGTCAGGGATAACTCAACCCATAGAGAAGCATCAGAAAAGATCCGGCGTCGACGTCGCCATCGACGGAAACACTCAAGACAGGATGGGGTCCGTGCACTGCTTCGACCAACGCCATCATTTTCAAACAGAACGTCCGAGAGCACAAGGAGGCCTCAAACAGAAAGGGCTCCCCCCGTGGAAGAGTGGCCGGCGCTCGCAAGCTCTCAGTCTTCTAAAGAGTCTCCACGCTTGATGCTCCCATCGAAGGCCGCTTCTGTTCGTGAGGCTTCAATAGTGGACTGCCAAATGATTCCGGTGCTGCGATCCATTGTGAACGTCATCAGGGCTATGCTCACAAGCATTGACACCCCACCTGCACGAAGTAGGCTACAAGTGCTGGACGCGCTGAGCCTCGTCCTATCAAGCCTTGAGTGAAGCCATGGCTGACAATCACCAGCCATTTCGTAGGGAAGTCAGAGAAGCGTCAATCCTTCAGTAGGACGCGAGAGGTCTAAGATCTCGCACCGCCGATTTTTGTCAGTTTGTTGTCACTAACAGATTTCCAGTCATTGTCATCTATGAACCAAGATTATCACATCCAATAAGGCTATCCGGCTATGAGACAATATTCTCATCAAGCGACACAAAAAAAGTAGCAAGGTCGTCATGTTCGCCGCTAGCTCACTGACGTCGTCCAGCCTGTGCAACTTCATGACGACAATCAGTATGTGTGCATGAATGTTAAAAATACAAAAGTCACCTTTGCACTCTTGGAGGTGTATCTATCCCCATCAAGTCGATTTGGCACCAAAAGACTGTACAAGACATCTTAAAAGCACAACCTGGTCCGTGGATTATCACCGGGGACTTAAACGCACTCCACACAATTTCGGAAAGCTCCAAGGTTAACGCGACGGGACGACGACTAGCTTCATTAGTTTCCAACAATTACGTCTACCTGCTGAATGACGCGAGTCCAACGTTTCTGCGGGTAATACCGTACAGCAGCTGCTTAGATTTGACTTTCGTCTCCCGCCGCTTCGCCACACATGTTAAGTGTTTTTTTTTTGTACATTGAAACGCATGGAAGCGATCACATCCCCACTTACCTCAAGATCAAGGGGATGTCTAACACGTATACATCCACCACGATACGAAGAATAGATTGGATTATTTTTTAATTCTCAGATTGGGGACGCTTGTAACAAAGGCCTCTTTGTCGACTTCAACAAACTATCAAGAAAACGGCACAGACGGCCGAAGGTACTCTGAATTCAGCCTGGAATTGGAGCGGCTTCGTGCGATTCGCCGTCGTGCTAAAGGAAGGTACCGACGCACTAAGTCAATTCAGGATCTAAGGTCAGCCCGGCGAATGAATGAGAAGACACAACGCCGCATTGATAAACTACAGGCACAGCGGTGGTCGAAATATTGTGCGTCGCTAGATCCCCGCAAACCGACACCTCATATATGGAGAACTGTGTGAGGTGTACGTTCTGTTCGGGAACGGCGCTTTCCGTTTAAAGCCCTAACACTATTTCAGCGCCGACAAGACACTGATGTGGCGGAAGACTTCTGTGCTATGATTGCGGGTCAGCCAATTTGCACAGGTTCGCTTACACTGAACCATATTCCAGACTCACGAGATTCATGCATAGATCAGCCTTACACAACTCAAAAGCGTGACGCGGTGCCCACTCTATGTAATCGGTCGTCGTCGCGTGGTCCGGATGACATATTTTCATCATCATCACCAGCCTGGTTACGCCTACTGCAGGGCAAAGGCCTCTCCCATACTTCTCCAACTACCCCGGTCATGTGCTAATTGTGGCCGTGTTGTCTCTGCAAACTTCTTAATCTCATCCGCCCATCTAACTTTTTGCCGCCTCCTGCTACACTTCCCTTCTCTTGGAATCCAGTCCGTAACCCTTGATGACCATCGGTTATCTTCCCTCCTCATTACATGTCCTGCCCATGCTCATTTCTTTTTCTTGATTTCAACTAAGATGTCATTAACTCGCGTTTGTTCCCTCACCCAATCTGCTCTTTTCTTATCCTTTAACGTTGCACCCATCAGTCTTCTTTCCATAGCTCGTTGCGTCGTCCTCAACGAGCTATGGAAAGAAGAATGATGGGTGTAACGGATGACATATCTTACCGTATGCTATATATGTCACCTTGGTGAACGGGCACGAAGTGCGCTCCTTAATATCTCTAACGAGTTCTGGCAGGACGGCAGGGTTCCTCAAGATTGGAAGATCAGCCGCTTGGTACTGCTTCTTAAGCCTGGCAAGTTATACTCACCAATTGCGTTGGCAAGTTGCGTGGGGAATGTGATGGAGCGAATGATCCTCGACAGACTTGAGTGGTACCTCGAACACTACGAAATCTACCCAGACGCCATGGCTGGCTTTCGACGTCACCGATGTTCTATCGACAACGTTATCGATCAGGTAGCCTGTGTTCAATATCAAAAGACGTGTAAGAGATTATATGTCGCAATGTTCTTCGATATAAATGGAGCCTATGGCAACGTTCTTTATGACGCCATACTTCCGGCATTGGAATCGGTGGGCCTAGGCGGTCAATTATATCGTTGGACACGCAGTTAGACAGGCGGACTCTATTTGTTAACATTGAAGCTGGACCAACCTCGCAATATTACACGCACCATGGAGTTCCGAAAGGCGGTGTCTTGAGTCCCACGCTCTTCAACATTGTATTCATTAGTCTCGTGGAACGACTGGCGAACACGGTCAAAGTATCAATGTATGCCGACGACATCTGCGTCTGGGCATCTGGTATGACACGTACGGCCGCAGGTACGCGCAAGGTTTCAAAAAGCTGCGACGTTAACATTGACGTACCTGAATGAACAAGGCTTCAAGATCTCGCCAGAAAAATGCGCATTGGTCGCGTTTAGCCGAAAGCCAATGAGATCATACGACGCCTCTCTCGACGGTTAAAGCATACTTTAGTCAGGACGCACCGATTCTTAGGCGTAATCATCGATTGTGACCTGTGCTTGAGTCCTCATGTGGCCTACCTAAAGAAACGCCTGACGGATGTTCCTAATTTGTCCAAGTTTCTTGGAGGGAAAGTCTGGCGTACGTCAGTACATGCAATGATGCAACTATAGAGGACGCTCTTTCTCGTGTATTTGCGATAGAGCTTGCATGTGCTAACCAACTTTTGCAGAACTAATATCCGTACACTGGAAAGCAGCCAGGTCCAGGCACTTAGAGTGTCTTGGATTGCCACGATGCTCCTCAACAGCTGAAACAATTGCGATTGCACACGACTTCCCAGCCAAGATTCACATATTCATGGAAGCGTTCAGAGCACACGTAAGACCCCTTGCTCGAGCTCCTGCCCATCACCTAGCCTCACTGTCAGAGGATCGACCACGTGCCTCCTTTTGTCAGACAATCCTGTCCTATGGTGCGTACCTTCCATCAGGTTATACAGCTCCAGCGAGAGTTCCGTTTCCCTCATGGTGCTTGGCTAAAGCAAAAGTTCGACTAATGGTACCAGGAATACGAACAAAAGCACAACTCTCGTCTCCAGCACTCAACCAGCTTGCACTGTTCTTGCTGTACGAGACATAGAACGAGCATCATCATCTATATACTGACGTTTCAACCACGGTGAATGGGTCTGCAGGATCGGTGATTTTCCTGCAAAAACCTCCACCGTAAACATTCGGCTATCTCTCCAGACTACATCGACTGCCGCGGAACTCGTTGCTATTCGTTGTGCACTTCACGTGATTTCTACTGAACTGCCCAAGAAATGGAGCGTGTTCAGTGACTCCAAGGTTGCTCTTCAATGTTTGGTTTCTGTCTTACGCCGCGGACCCCATTAATAATTAGTTCTAGAAATCAGACTGCTGCTTCACCACCTCGTCGAGCAAGGACACAACATCACGTTACAGTGGATTCCAAGCCACTGTGGCACAATGGGCAATGAACATGCCAATGCAGCAGCACGATCTGCACATGAGGAGGGCTTGCAAGACTCCATACCATTCTCAAGAACAGACGCAGCAATGAATATTCGTGTTTGCAAATGAAGCCATAAGATCTTTGTGGAAGACACCAAGCTTGAAGCACACACATCTACACCGACTGGACCCGTCCCTTCGACTTCCATCTGGACCGTCGACTCGAGACAACAGTACTTTGCCAACTGTGACTTGGTATCGCTTTCACAAGATCTTTTGCCTTCCGAGTCGGTATGGACGAGAGCGCGGCTTGCAGTCACAGCAGCGGCGAGGAGACTATAGAACACATACTTTGCCACTGTCCTCGACACAGCGCGCTCCGGCTGTAGCTAGCGGCCGTGTTGGGACGCCTTGACGACAGGCCAGTTTCAGAACAGACAGTGTTGGAATGCCGACATGAACTGTCGTCGAACCGAAAGACGGTCAAGGCTTTGTTGAGCTTTTTACGTGGCAGTGGCCTATTAGAAAGGCTATAATGATCCCGTCCCTTTTTTTTGTCGCCTTTTTGTCCCCACTCTTCTTTCCGTCTTTACTTCCCCTTTACCTTCCCCTAGTGCAGGGTAGCAAACCGGAGGCTTTCACTCTGGTTGACCTCCCTGTATTTCTCTCATTCGCATCTCTCTCTCTAGTAAAGAAGTCATAGAGATATTTACATGAAACTTATTGTGCATAATCAGTGTCATTGCCATGCATACTTGTGAAAATATCAAATCTCTGTCTAAATTAGTTTTCTTTCCACAGGCTAGAAGACATCAACCTGCACGATGAACAAAAATGAAGCCCGAAGTGTCATAAGGTTCCTCCATTTGAAGGGCAACAACGCACGCCAAATCCCCGACGAAATGAAAGCTGTCTATGGGGATGAAAGCCTATCATATGACACGGTTGTGTGGTGGAAGAGGAACTTCCAAGGTGGTCACATGTCCCTGTCAGACGAGCCGCGAGCGGGTAGACCCTCAATTAAGGATGATCTTGCCATGGTGAAGAAAGTGGAGGCCGTTACCCTCGACGACAGAAGATCGACCATGGAAAGAGTGATGGCGGAGACTGGACTAATTTACGGAACTGCGTGGAGGAACTGCACATGATAAGGTGTCTGCACGCTGGGTACCTCCCCTGTTGACATCTCTTGAAAAGCAAACTCGCCAGGACTTTTCCCAGAAGAATTTGACTCTGTTGGAGCGGAATGAAGACGATTTTCTTGCCCGTCCCGTCACTATGGACGAGTGCCGAGTGTACCTCCACGATCCGGAGACCAAAGAAATGAGCAAGGAGTGGAAGCATCCATCCTCCCCCGCTCCCAAGAAGTCGAAGGACCAGAAATCTGCCGGGAAGGTGATGCTGTCCTTTTTTCGGGATATCCGCGGCATAATCTTAACCGATTACCTTCCAAAGGGCGAGACCCTCAACAGCGATTACTACTGCAACCTTCTGGAGAAATTGCGCGATGCATTGAAACAAAAACGTCGTGGCATGATCAGCAAAGAAGTCCGTCTCCTGGCCTACAATGCACCCGTCCATATGGCCCAAGCATCCGTTGTCGCCGCCCACCGGTTAGGCTATGAACTTTTGCAGCATCCATTTTATTCGCCTGATCTAGCGCTCAGCGACTTCTTCATCTTTCCCGAGATGAAGACACCACTTCGTGGTCGGCGATTTGACGACAAAGAGGATGTCATTTTCGAAGTGGAACTGTGGTTTTTCGAGCAAAGCGGAGGACTTCTACAAAGAGGGCTTGAAACAGTTGAAGAAACGCTGGCAAAAATGTGTGACTCTGCAGGGAGACTACGTGAACTAATTTTGCACACTGCAAGCGACTGTTGCATGCCTTTTATTTCATGGTGATGATTAAAACTTTTGGATACCCCCTCGTATATGCATATCATATTGACCGCAAATAAAGACGGGGACAGCGGGAGAGAACACATAAACAACACAGGCGGTAACTTTCAACTGTTTTGTTCACGGCAGCCCGTGGTGTCAGGATAGGGGGGTCAATCCCATCGCTCGTAATCACTTGTCAAGATTGGAGTCGGGCATGAACTAGATGGTAGCTGGCCCATGCCGTCGTCCAACTTATCCACGCTGAGGACGTTATTGAAGTGAAGGACTGCTTCTCATCGAGAACGAGGGATATGGGTTCATTTACAGTATCTACATAAGGACGTTGCAGTTCATCAGTCTAGCATGACTGCGAGAGAAACTACGCTGAGCAGCCGCACAACAGCGGTTTATAAACACTCGGTCCCCCCTCGATCCCAAGGTGAGAGAAACGGCCGACCAGTAGACGAGCCGCCTCTGAACGAAAGCCTGAACGACAAATTCAGGCTGAGCGTGAACACGTGGCTTAGATTTGCGGCTACGACGGACACATTCCGACTGGGGACAAATCCGAAACAAAGACTCTGTGTTCAAAAATTTATTCGCATGGGGGTCAAAAGATAACCAAGTCGTTGGAATTAATCCGCGGTTTTACACAACGACATACCCCATGTTGTAGGTTTTTGATGCAACTCAGTCCAGTTTCGGTTTCTCGCGCTCCGATAGCCGAAATTCGTCGTGCCACAGTTCCGCGAGTAATCGCATTTTTCCAGAGCTTCTAAAGAGCTTGCTTCAATTTCCCAATTTCAATGGGCCCGCTGAAACTAAATGTTTCAAAGTAAGCTGATGAACTTTTATTAATTATCGACTAATTACCACGTGTCACCCGTCACCACGGTGTCACCACCACTGATGGTATGTTGCCGAAGGAACCATGCGTTTATTTTGGAACGGCTATATTTAAATGTAGCATACTTGGAACTCTTCGTAGAAACACACGTTATAATGATTTGCTGGGGGCGCGACTAAAGGCAACTCACGTTTAGGTATCGGGAAAATGGCCGTTCGTCTGCTACTGTTCTGACCTCAGCGCGCTGATTCTAACGCAGTGGAGTTCAGCGTTGTTTGTGCGGGCGGCTACACGTAAGGCTCCCGCGGTGTGGTCAAAAGAGACGAGTGGTTCCACACGCCAAGACGGAGAGGCGCCGTGGGGTGGGGTATAGCCCCGGTTTACGAAGAACGCGTAAGCGGGCTGAGTGTGAGTCGGGGCTTCCGCCAGTCCGTTCGCAGAAACAGTGCCGCGGTGTTGAAGTCAACCTCTCGCCGCTGAACTACACCATGCCGAGACATTCTGCGAACGGACCAGATGCCCCAACGGGCGTGGAAGTGGTTTCTTTGGGGAAGTGTGTCTGGCGAGGTTGCCACGACACCTTCAAGTTTCCCTCACATATGCCGAGGCGAACTTCAACTAACGCCATAGATGGTAACGCTTCCTAAGGCAATGTATACCCATCCCAGTTAATGGCCCTATAATGAAGGAAGCAGCCCGCGAAACTCGCGATTAAGAAACGCTCGGGCTACAGGTAGAGCATGCCGTATTGCTGTCTTTCCGTCCGGCAGAATGAATCGCGTGCAAGGCGGATCGAAGCTTACCATCTACGGCTCACACGGACACATGACACGCCTAAAACGCTTTATTAACGCCGCTGACCTTCGCAACAACAGTGGTGCAGTTTTCTGGCATTATAGATGCTATCGCATTTGAGAAGTAACGCGAGATTAAGCGGGGACCTAACTCTCAACCGCGGTGACCGGAGAGTAAATATCCAGAGGAGCGTGCTCGGCCGACAGGCACCGAAGAAGCTATTAAAGAAAGAAAAAAACAAGCACAAGTGCAGCGGCGCGGGCGCGCGCACACACACACACACACACACACACACACACACACACACAAAGCAACAGGAAAACGATAACAGTGTGTCACGCCACAGATAACGCGTACACATGGTTTGGCAAAAACGAGTGAAGCTGCAGCACAGACGTCGAGATGTCGGGTAACGAGAATAGCGCGTCCCTAAGGTGCGTAGATAAGGAATATGCAGAAGGGCTACGCGAGCATACATAGGAAGACCGTCTCAAGGATAAACCAACGGAAACGTGAGGATGTGCTCCCTCCAAGTGCTTACGTCGTCAATTGTAAAAGAGGTCCACAGATAGCTGCGGAAGCAAGCAAAAGAAGAGATAATATTACAGGCTAACGCAAAAGAACGAACAGTGGTAGATACGGACGCCGGTGACGTTCCAAATGCGATACCGTTGTACGAAGACGAGCAAAACACGCAGACGCCGATAGAAAGCGGGAAGCAGCTCCGTGCCTCGCTCTGTACTGCTAGTGAAAAGGCACCCTGGCACTGCTTGTAAAACAACTCTTCATGCTCACCAGATAAAGCTAGGGATGTACAGTCAGGATTGGGGGGTTCAATCCCATCGCTCGTAATCAGTTGTCAAGATTGGAGTCCGGCATGAATTAGAAGGTAGCTGGCCCATGCCGTCGTCCAACTTATCCACGCTGAGGACGCTGATGAAGGGAAGGATTGCTTCTCATCGAGAACGAGGAATATGGGTTTATTTACAGTATCTACATGCAGTTGATCAGTCTAGCATGACTGCGAGAGAAAAGTACATCAGTCTAACATGACTGCTTGAGAATGTACATCAGTCTAACATGACTGCTTGAGAAAAGTGCACTGAGCAACCGCACAACAGCGGTTTATAAACACACGAGCCTCCCCCGACACCCAAGTGACGGAAACGGCCGTCCAGTCATCGTAAACAAGTCGCCTCTCTGCGGGACGGTTTACACACACACACGCTCACACACACACTTCCTTGCGCGAGGTTCTCGGTCCGGAGCCGACGCCAGACGGACTTCGTAGAACTCGGAGCTGACCCCCGCAGCGCGGCCGGTAGCCCATTGTCTCGCGTCTCGAACGGCGCGTGGGAAGAGGCCTTGGTAGACGTTCCCGCGGGCACTCCCCCGCTCGTGGCAAACCAGGTGGGCGGTGGAGGCCTCAGTAACAATAGTTGGTCCGCCGAACGCATTCAGTCACAACGTCGACGAGGCTGGAGCGTAACGGTGGCGTTCCAAGAAAACGTCGCCGCCGCTGTCGCAACTGGTTGGCAAAATTTGCACCTCAGCAGGCCGTTCTTAACAGTACACTCTAAAAAAAAGCTTACATCCTTTGGGGTTTATCTTGTCCCCAAACAATAATCATCTTCTGGTTTGCTAGCGTTTCCTCTCTTGAAAACTCGGCGCTCGCTACTTTCATGTCGAGAATGCTGTGTCAAGCTGATAACGCGCAAGGCGTTCGTGACTACGAAGTACCGAGCTCGCAGCGTTGAAGAAAGGAAATGCGGGCAAGACAGATGATGATCTTTCTTTGGGGACAAAATACAACCCAAAGGGTGTAAAAGTTTTTTAGAGTGTATTGTTGGAACATCACTCTCAGCGAAAATGTCGCTATCGCGTGACGTAGCACACAGCCCGTAGTACGATTCGAGCGGCTTTGCCCAACCAGCCAATCAGCGTGCACTGAAGGTGATCACTGAACGCTGCGCTTCCCGTACTTTCAGATCAGAAACGGCCTGCGTATCAGCCTGACAGTGCGTTCCTGACAGCAAAGTAGCGAAAGAAGAGTGCTAACATTTCTTGCTGGACACTGTTCGCGTGAAACTCGACGCTTCCTAACTCCCACAGCGCGAGCACACGCACTGCAGCAAATAGGACCATTTCCATTCTCACAAAGCCTTTGCATGCACGGTCACGGAGTAATACACCACCGCCACACCCAGAAGCACAGCGGCGTCTGCGAGCACACGTTCACCTGTCCACTTTTATTCACCGATTACTACCTCTGGTTAACCTCCCTGCCTTTCTATGCACCCTTTTCTCTCTCTCTCTCTCTCTCTCTCTCTCTCTCTGCTCACCGATTTGAGCAGCGCGTCGGATCGCTCGGCGGACATCTTGGCCCGCTTGACTGCGTGCCTGATGAGGCGTCATCAGACGCTCCAAGGGGCCCCCCGCCTCTCGGGCGCCAAGCGACGCCAAATTTGACGCGGGAGTTGCGCCATGGCGAGCACTTCTCCGGGGACGAAAACGATGGCAGCGGGGGAAAAAAGGCGAACGCTCGCCATAGGAAATAAAACTAATCGCCACAGCAGCCGGAGGAGACGAAAATGACAGGCCAGCGAACACACAAGCGAAAGAAAGTGAAGCAAACCCCAAACGCATACAACTGTCATAGCGGGTGCGAAGTAATTTGGCAGCGTTATATAGAGCCATCAAGCATCCTCATTCCGATGAAAAGAAAGCGAAAAGGACGGCTGGAGGAAGAAAGCTAAAAGAATCCAGTAAACGCGACATTAGTTGGCAGCACCATAGAAGCAGAAAAAGAAAAACGATTTTTTTTTGGCACTGATGAAAGTGTTGAGGGCGCGCCTAGAGGGAGAGAGCGTGCCAACAACGCCCGGGAAACAAAAACGCAAGCACGCTGCGCTGCCAAATGAAAAGTGAATGTAAACATTAAAAAAAAAAGAATAAAACAATAACGCAAAAGTAGGAGCAAGCAGCGACAGCAGTACGGGAACATAAAAGGACGGCGACGGTGCCCCACTATAAAGTTGAGACGAAAATAAAGCTCAGAGTAAACGCGTCACCGAGAAAAAGCCGCGCGGAACAAGAAGGAAGGAAAAGAACCCGCGAGCTTGGCCCTGTATAAGCTAACTCCCGAGTGTTTGGCAACGATTACAAGTGCCGTAACGTTCGGTGCCAGCAAGTCTTTCTTCTCTGCCTCCTTCAGGACCCCTCCATAAGTCTCGAAGACTCGCCCCGCTGCTCTCTCGGACGTCCGTTTATGCGACCGCTACGCGCAGTCGCCCGCTGACAGACACTGCCACGTCCCCCCTCCCCCTCCCATGTGCGCGCTGCCCGGGTACGCTGGCCGCGCTTCGCATGGACGTCTGGTTTGAGAATGTCAACAAGGGGCAACACCATTAGCGGCGCGTGTGCTTGGTATGCGTGCGTTCGCGTGCGTTCTTGAACTAAAGTATTGCCATACAGCGACCGAAAGAACTTGTGCCCGGCACAAGGTCACTGCCAGGAGGGAGTCAGCGAGGAAACTGCCTGCATGCATTCTCCAAGGCACAGTGGGAACGCCCGGTTCTCTTATCTCTGCAGCAGAAGAACGTTTGCGTCCAGGGTAAGCATAGCACGGTACGGTAAGGCCAGTGCCCAACAGGAACCTCAGAACTTTACTTGACCTAGTTGGTGTCTGCTAAAGGATACATTTAACCTCTACAAATGATACGGATGCAGAGCAAGATGTTTTCTTTGCATTCGTCTCTGCCAGACGTGACTATGCGTTGCCAAACAGCACTTTTTGTTCAATCTTGGCACGGGGCGCGACAAGCAGCAGACCTGATAACCACACCGACTCGAATAGTTCACGCCGGATGGGAAGACTGCCTGAAGAGAGAGAGCGAGAGAGATCAGATTTAATTATATGCTAGAGATCTTAGCCTGGCCGTTCACTCACCTGACAGGCTATTCCAAGCGCTATGAAAGTGTCGCCAGCGCATGGAGAGAGAAACAGACCGCCTGAACGTTTTGCTTCCCCTGATGGAAATCGCAGTGTGAGACAGCAGCTGTGGGCCTTGCGCCTTCTTCCTATTCTGTCAATGTTCCCTACTGGAAGCCTTTCCTTGCGATGTGCATCGAACGAGCTCATGCAAACGCTATACCCAGGAGGATGTCAGGTGCATCGAGCTCAGTTGGCGTCAGCGCAGCCACTGCCGAAAATTGGTAGATACACTTCATCATTTGAATTTCGCCGTGATAAATTGATCTATACGTATATGAATGAGGAAGCAGCCGTATCGACGGAACACCGAAAAGCAATGCAGACATGGCGAAAAAAGGAGAAGATACAATGAACTATAGGAAATGAATCTAAATGCATGTCGATTTAAAGTAACTGCATGTTACTGCCCTTCGTGCAGCGGAAGACGTCTCGAGGCGGCAGTACCCAAACGCTCGATACTACCCCAGACACCCCCGTTATCGACAGTAAGCTTGCTCACCTTCTTGAAGCTCAAGACAACATAACGCAAAGGTGGAGAACTCAAAAGCAAAACAGGAAACTAAAACTTAAACTCACCCAGCTTGAATCCCCAATAGAACACCACAGTGCCACTCTTTGCAAAGCTAACTGGGCTCAGGTTTGTGACGGCCTCCGAGGCGATCTCTCCACAACCCACGCTTGGCACCTGTTACGCCACATGCTCGATCCCACGCAATCTAAAACTCGGACGCGTCTTAGCATTCGCCGCCTCACTCATAACCATCGGTAGGACACCGACGCCTTCTTCGCGCAGGTGAAATGCACTTATACCCCCCTAGGTCCTCCTTGCAAACATCCCGAGTACACGGGCTCACCCCAACCACAGCTTGACGCTCCTATTACAGAATCTGAATTTCGCGCAGCCCTATTGAAACTGCGCTATACCGCACCAGGGGAAGATCAAATTACGAATGCTACCATCCGAAATCTTGATGATGTCTCCATATCTCACCTAGTTGCCTACATTAACGAGTGCTGGGAGGCAGGTACCCTCCCTGCCTCCTGCAAGCATGGAAAAATCATATTTATCCAAAAACCCCACAAGCCCGTCACCCTCGAGAACATCCGCCCCATTTCTCACATCCTGTCTCGGCAAGGCCTTTGAGCACATAATCCTTGCCAGATTTACAACGTACATGCAAGAAAATCACCTTTTCCCCCACAGTATGGTGGACTTTCGTGCGCATCTATCTGCGCAGGATGCCCTATTTCAATTTACGCACGATGTGCTTAATGATACCATTCCCCATCTTACTAAAGCTATCCTGGCCGTTGACCTCATTAAGGCATTTGACAGAATTCGACACGCTGCCATCTTACGGGAACTGCAGGCACTACAGGTAGGCCCTAAAACATACAACCACGTTCGCGCCTTCCTCTCTGGCCGCACTGCCTCCTTGCACATTGATCAGCTCAGCATACCCCCTTATGCTCTCGGCGAGTTCGGAACTCCTCAAGGCGCGGTACTCTCCCCCCTTCTATTTAACATTGCTCTCATTCACTTAGCCCAGAAGCTCAACCTCATCCCACACCTAAAACATACTCTGTACGCTGATGATACTACCTCATGGACCCCTCATGGCCCTGACGGGGAAATTGAGGAAACTCTACAATTAGCAGCCGACACCATCTCCGCTCACGTATCATCTATCGGACTCGAGTGTTCCCCCTCTAAGTCCGCGCTCCTCGTAATTAGACCAATATCTGTCGCTAACTAACCCATCCAAATCACTTTACAAGGATCCCCTATCCCCATCACTCCCACCCTGCGCATCCTTGGCCTCTACCTGCAGGATTTCGGACGCAATTACCATACCCTTAAAACACTCAAGGCCTCCACGCAATCAGTGTTGCAGCTTCTACACAGCGTATCTTCCCTGCACAAGTGTTTAGACGAAGCAGACAACATGAAAGTTGTACATGCTTTTACGCTTAGCCGCATTCTGTACGCCACTCCATATCTCAAGCTGAACCGCACGGAAACCGAGCGCGTGAACGCAATGACCCGCCTTGCAACAAAGCCAGCCCTATTCCTACCCCACAGTACTAGCACAGCCAAACTCCTTGCACTAGGCATGCATAACACGCTTCCTGAACTAGTTGAGGCGCACCTTCAGACGCAGTACTTAAGACTTGCCGCGAGCGCCACTGGCCGCCGTATCCTCGCCTCCCTTCGCATCAACATACCCGCTAATCAGTCAACCCTTATAGCCATTCCTCGACACATTCATACACACCTTGTAGTGGAATCCCTTCCTCGAAACGTCCATTCCCAGTATCACATCTCTCGCCGCGTAGCTCGCGCGAATGCCCTCCACAAGTATTACGGACAAGTCGAAAAATCCATCTGGGTAGACGCCGCATGTTGTTAAGAACGGCCCAGCTGAAGTGCAAGTTTTGTCAGCCAGTTGCGACAGCGGCGTCAACTTTCTTGGAACGCAACCGTTACGCTCTAGCCTCGTCGCCGTTGTGACTGAATGCATTCGGCGAACCAACTATTGTTACTGAGCCCGCCAACGCCGCCCTGGTCTGCCGCGAGCGGGGGAGTGCTCGTGGGAACGTAGTTCGAGGCTCCTTCCCACGCGCCGTCCAAGACGCAAGACAATGGGCACCCGGCCACGCTGCAGGGGTCAGCTCGGGGAATAAAAGGCACCTTTCCTGACACAAGCCCCGAGTTCTACGAAGTCCATCTGACGTCGGCTCCGGACCGTGAACCTGTGCGGAAGTGTGTGTGTAAGCCGTCCCGCAGAGAGGCGGCTTGTTTACGATGACTGGACGAACGTTTCCGTCACCTGGGACTGAGGGGGGACCGAGTGTTTATAAACCGCTGTTGTGCGGATGCGCAGTGTACTTTATCAAGCAGTGATGTTAGACTTGTGTACTTTCTCTCGCAGTCATGCTAGACTGATGAACTGCATGTAGATACTGTAAATGAACCCATATTCCTCGTTCTCGATTAGAAGCAGTTCTTCCCTTCATCAACGTCCTCAGCGTGGATAAGTTGGACGACTGCATGGGCCAGCTACCTTCTAATTCATGCCGGACTCCAATCTTGACAACGGGTTACGAGCGATGGGATTGAGCCCCCAATCCTAACAATGTACAACGCATGAAACTGTAGCAATTGCTTACAACCCAACCCTACCCCGACCCCTATAACTCACCATCTTCCCTCGGGCTCTACACCTGAGGAGGCAGAGGAGACCGCCATCGCCTTAGCCCTTGCCCTTTCGGATGCCGAATACATCTTTAGCGATTCAAAGACTGCTTTGTCCAACTTTACCAGAAGCAGGATTCACACCCCTGCCTGGAACTTGAACACCCCCACCCAGAATTTACCACGCAGGGTAGAGCTCCAGTGGGTGCCGGCTCACTCTGGGAACCTCGGAAACGATGCTGCCGATAAACTGGCCCAAGGTTTAATTTGCCGAGCTCAGGACAGCCTCGATCCAGGTTTCCCGAGGGAGCGGGCGCACAGCTTTGCGGAGCTCACCCAAGTACCCCGTTTGGACCGTCGGACTTACCATCCTCCCCACCCCTCCCTGACCCACTCCCAACAGATCCTCTGGAGATGCCTCCAGACCCGCTATCTCCCATCCCCTCAGCTGCCATCCCACTACTGTGGCATCTCCCCTACATGCTCCCTATGCGGTGACCCTCACGCCACACTCTCCCACATTCTTTTTGGCTGCCCTGCTGATCCTCCCCAGAAGGGCAGCCCGCCATCTCAAGCTGGGAGGACTGGGAGGTCCTGCTTTCTGAGTCCCCTTCTGCTTGAGGCGGGGACTCAGAAAAGACGACGACCGATGGAAGGCTCTGTGAAATTGCGGAATAAAATTTGGCGAATTTAAGGCTACTCCGAGGTACTGCATTAAACCACGTTACGCCCAACGTATCGTAGGTGAAGGCCCACAGTTGCGTTTTCTATATTCTTTTCGGGGCCCTCCGTCCTCACTGAACGAAGAATAAAACAAACAGATCGAACACAGCGACCGGGTAATCAGCAGCGACCGGCAAGTTAGAATAATCAGCTGGAGTCGTTTACATTATAAGTCAATCAGCAGAACTCCCATTAGAAACACGCTTTGCTCACATGTATAGGCTTCTGAGTGGCGCATGTAGTTTGATAGCATTATTTCCTACTATATATATATATATATATATATATATATATATATATATATATATATATATATATCAGGTAGGTTTTACGTCTGAAGCAGGGTACGCAGGAACGCAGGTTCGCATCTCAGCTCTTACGACAAACCATCAACCTTTGCTCTGGCTCGTCACAAATTCAGGTGCTCGAGCCAACGCAGTGAGACACTGTCGAGGAATGCATGTGTGCGAAATGTGTGTGAAGAGGAGGGAGGGGTGTTCAGAACAGCGCTGAGATGCAACACTGCGGCCAACTACGCGCGCCTGCAAAAGCTGCAGCAGCGGCACATGCGGCAAGCGCGAACCGTCGCGCGCAGCACCCCACGTGTCAGCAGCAGCGCGGGCGAGTCCGCCGCAGAGCGACATAAGCGAGCGATGAAGCGTTACCGCGCCGGTTTTCTCGGAAGTAGACCTTCGCACGGCGCGCCTTTTTCTTTTTTCGAACCAGCTGCCTGCCGCTGTCGCCCTCGCACGGGAGGATGCTGCAGCAGCCAGCCGCGAGGGCTCGAGTGGCGCAATCGCCAGTGCAGACGCGCCAGGACCACCACTGCGGGGCGGCGAGCAATTAGGCGCCATTACGGGTGCCACGCTGCAGCCAGGAGCGTCGCACTCTCACGCCTTTCTCCCCTCGAACCCGCTTTGGTGCGCTTTATTGGGCGCGGACTAAATTTTCTCGATTTGTGAGGTGGTCCACGTGTCAGGCGCTGAACGTAGTGCAATCAACGATGACTGAAACGACAAAGGTGGACTTCTTGGGAGGGGGCGCGCACCGACAGGAAAACGCGACTGCGCCGGACATCCTCAATTATGCGAGGCTGGCCACGCGTTGCGCAGGACACGTAACCGGAGGTTTACCGCCGGAGTAACAGCATCGATATTAAACTGCGCGCAGTTTTTTTCTTCTTTTTTTTGTTGACGTTCTTTTTCTGACGGTGAACCATTTTCCCCCCGATGACCACTCATCGATTTACCGATCGACGCGAGGCGCTTTGAGTGTTGCTTGTTTTGCTGGTCATAAGCTAGAGGCGAAGCATTGTAGTATAGGACAGTGTCCAGAATATCACATCGGTATAGGTTTTTGTCTGGCAACAGATTTATTTCAGTTGTCAACGGCGACCATTCACCTCTCACGGCGAATGAAAGCGTCGGAAGCCTCCACCGAACGAGTGATCGGTCAGGCTCCAAGTGACCAAAGTCACCGGTTGACGCGCCACGAACGATACACAAACCAATAAATAAAAGTAACAAAATTCACAAGACAAGCACTACTACACAGTGCTGATACAAGTAACCACGCATGCACACAGTGGTTACAACATACAGATCGAGAGCAAGAACACGTGTATATTAATACAGCAATTAATGTTTCCAAAGCAATTTTTTTAACACACACCATCGCTGATTTTTACGAGGTGATCACTTTATAATTTACCGGAATTTTTAAAAATCGCCTGTTGCAGATAACACAATTCTAGTCCTTGAGCTGGATTATTCTGAGAGGCGGACATTACTTGAACGAGAAATCAAAACACATATGCAACTTATTAAGGATATGAACTTCTTCATTAATTACATTACGGTACATATTGTAATTTACAGATTGTAGCCGGCGAGCTTGCAACGCGCATTCCCTTGGAATGGATTCAAGAATGACATCAGCCTGAACATATGCGTCATCAAATTCGCCGTAAAAATGCCCTGTTCTGCAACTTACTTCTTTGAATGAATGTTTGGTTTTTATTGGCGCAAGGGCCAGGTATGGCCAAACTTACTTCTTTAACAAAACGCTCTATTATGCATCGAGGTGTGAATGACTGGAACACTCATGCTCCCACCACTTTGGGAAATAACATCTTGAAAAGCATTTCAAGTGGATACGTCTTGCAAACTCACCGGCTACAAATCGTAAATGGCAATATGTGCCACAAAGTGACTAACAAGTTCATTACTACATTTTTGTTAATTACTTGAATATGTGTTTCGATTTATTGTGTTAGTAATGTCCCCGTCTTCGAATAATCGAGCTCAAGAACAAGAATTATGCTATGTGCCAGAGGCAATTAAAAAAAAAAAGAAAAACGAGTTCCAGAAAACTTAGAAGTCCGGACAGTACGACCAATCTCTACAGTTAGTATACTGATTTGCAATAAACACACTTTGAACACTTTGAACACTGTAGAAAACTAACACACCCAATAAAACACGTAAGTCACAGTAGCCCTTAGATAATGAAGCTATACCTAGACATACGCAACGGTCGCGGTTTGGAATGTTCGAGAATGTTAGAGACAGATGGCGCCGCCGGGATGAGTACGCGCCGATTCTGTGACGATGGTGACAATGAAGGAAGAGGAGGCAGCGGCCACTGTCGCCCTCCTACTCGAGAGCACGCGGGGGAAACGGGCACTCCAGTGCTCGTTGCTTTGATCTGCGACGACTGTGCAAGGGACGCCTTTGCGTGCTATGATGCCCCGCAGTGCTGGTCCCAATGCCTCGTTTCCTTTCGTTTTCCTGCACCGCGGCGAAGACGTCCTGCCGGGGGGTAATCCTCCGCGGGGGACTAAAGACATCCGCAGGGGGGGTAATCTCCTCCGCGGCCCGTGCCATTCTAGCCAAGCACAAGCCTCCGGGAAGAGCCATAGAGCTCGTCTGGGTCCCGGCTCACTCGCAGGTAGCAGGCAACACCATCGCCGACTACCATGCCCGAGAAATGTCAATCCGGGCCGAGCACGAGTCGGAAGAGCTACCGCACCCGGTTACCAGCTTTCGGGACATTACCCGGATGTACCGAGAGGAAAGGTGCAGACTGCCAGAACCGCACCCCAAACTCACCAGGCAACAACAGACGATCCTGCGTCGAGCGCAGGCGGGATCGCTTGCGCATCCCGTACTCATGAACCGCATGTACCCTGCGGAATACGATATCCTCTGTCCTTTTTGCAGAAGAGAAAAGGGCACCCTGCCGCACGTCTTGGCAGAGTGCACAGAACTCAAGACCCCCCCTCCTCCCCTTCCCACCAACACCCCCAATCCCCAACCCCTTGAGCGATGGGAGACCTTGTTATCCAGCCCCGCCCTACCGATTCAGCTCGCACTGACGGACAGGGGCCAGGAGCTGCTGGAAACATATGGGTCCCGTAACTAGGGAACCACCCCGTCTGGTGCCTGCGTGCACCACCGATTTCGGGCCCAGCAAATGTTGCTTCATCATCATCATCCTGCCGGGATGGACGCGGCAAAATCATAGCAATGGCGCAGCCCTGTAGCGCCGCTACAGACACGTGCGTGAGTGCGTGCCCGTTGGCACACCATGGTCGTTCGTGAGAGCAGCGCATGCAATCACACGCACAAACGAGGTGGCAACGCGCGCCAGCGGCACTTGCAACACCGGCGCACTGCGCATTGTAAGATTTGTCGGACGGTCCTACCGCTGTCGACCAGATGTAGGAGTCGTCGGACTATCTCGCCGCTGCCACCATTTGAAGGAGATGAAGGTCGTAGACAGGAACTCGGTGAACAGGATTTATTTACATATTAACAGTTTAAGCAGGATACATTGGCAGTCTAGCGCGACTCCCATATGGAGCCCGCAAAACTAACATACAGCAAACAGTTTACGAGCACACAGCTCACTAGTACATTTCTAGTATGACAGAGCACTCAGCTCCCGACAACGAGCACGACACGAGCACACTCTAGCAGCCGGCAAACGCTGCTTATAAGCTCTCCGCTTGACGTCATAGTTCGACGTCATCGTTCGGCGTGGACGGAGCACGAATGGTCGGGAATGTTCGTCCAATCATTGTAAACTTGCCGCCGCCCCGCAGTATGGCTCACAGACACTAATGCACACAAGTTCGAGCCCATACACACAAAGGCTCCGGAGTCGACGACCGATGGCTTCGTAGAACTGTGCTCCGTCTCGGGTGGCGCGGCGGAGTACCACATTCCTGAGCTGACCGCGCGCCACGTGGCTGCCGGTCATCCGCAGTTCTCGGAAGGGCTCCCTGTCTGGTGGGCTTGGAACACGTGCAGCGGGCTGAAAGCTGGCACGTTGCCACCCCGTACGGCCATTCCTAACAGCATGTCTGCGAGCACTATGGCACTGCACTTCCATCCCATAAGTGAACTACGGATGGATTCACTGAACGTTACGTGCAACGAACTATTCCTTTTTTACTTCGTCGTCTGTTTTTAACAAAGCGATATTCCTGCAATTGCCAGGGGGAACTCTGGCGCTGCGATCGTTCAGCCGCCATGGTACATGGATTTGTCTGATCTTCGTGCTTGGGGCTTCAGGCGTTATTGTGGCTTCGTTCATTACGCTTTATCTGGGCCTAAATTGGCCGAATTTCAATGCAATTTATTATTTGTTCAATGCAGAAGGTTATAAGACTCTGCAAGCACGCATAATCGCTTCAAGTTGCAGTAGTTCTGCTTGTCAATGCGTCCGTGGCGTAATGGCTTCAATTTCGGGTTCAATTTCGGGCTTCTGTGCTAGAGGTCCTGTGCTCTAACCCTGCCGTCGGACAATTTTAATGATGTTTACTTAATAATTTATAACGCAGCACTTTCTTAACAACGGTCACTTTGCAAAGTTCCATGCTGGCTTAACTGCCCGGAGTGCAGCTCCCGTAGACACAGTTCCCTCTAGTAATTGCAGGAACCCCTTTTAACCAGGACACGTGCGTAACAGCCGAAGAACAGTCGGGCTTTCCGCATCGAAAGCAGTATGGACCTGCATGGACCCACCATGAACTGTGGAGGAGGTCGCCACAGGAACACAGTATTTCGCACGTGGTGGCATTTACACCGAGGTGTGACTATACGATGGAGTCGGCGATGCGGCAATATACATTACGAACAATGGATTGCGACAACGTTGTAGACGGAGGACAAAGTGGACACATGGTAGATACCCCGTAATGTGCGCAACCCCGGTGAGTGCATGCTGTAGCCGACATTCCTGTGTACGTGCACCTACGGAGGAACTCTTGATAGGAGCTATGCAGGACTAACACGCAGAGTATCTGCGCAGCGAATGGACACAGGCACGAGACGATATGCTTGGTTGTCGCATCAACATTGGCGATGGGACAGCTGTTTGCTATTAGGCCAACGGAGGACGTCAGCGTGCTACACGCCTCGAGTTGCCAAAAACGACCGTGAAGTCCCTCTCCTGCGGGAGGGAGTGCGCAGTTTCTGTCACCTCGGAGAGGCCAGAGTCAGCATGGAGACGAACCAAGAACCTGTGCCAAGCACATAGTAAGCTCGACCAAACACCAGCCATCTGCGCCTTGGCTCCAACACCGATGTCGCACACATTAGATGCACCAAAGCTCAACTACACGCGTCGGAGCACACCGCCATGCGACTACAGCTCGAGGGTGTCACGACCGCACGATGATTTGGACGCACAGCGACTGACAGCGGCGCGCGCTTTCAGAACGACCGGCACGAAAACTGTCGCGCTAATAAATGAGCCGATGCGAAATATTGCACCACGCACGGCGCAGGTCGTAAACGTGTTATAGTTTAACCGGCACTCCGGCGCGGTACACACGGAATCGCGCGCTTCACATCAGCCGGCGTCTGCGCTGCTTGTGTGCTTTCGTTTTCCGTGCTCACGCCGCAGTAAGCCACTTCGCACCCTCGCGCGATTTTTCAATGCCGGCGGCGCACGTGTCGAGCCGCAACCCAGTCGGCGGCTCGCACGTTTCTCAATAGACACGCAGCGCTTGCGAGGAGCCGGCCGGGCGCGAAGAGAGAGGGGCGAAAATTATGCGTCCTTAATTACCCGCTCGACCCACGGGCTCATATTTCGGCTTCACTGTGCAACTATCGCCAGCGCGGGAATAAGTACACGTCCCCATATGAAATACGCCAGGACCGCGGTGCACAAAGAACGAAAAATAGGCGAAAAAAAAAAGAGAAAGCATAATAAAGAGCGAAGAGGCAGAAGAAGGGGGACAATAAAGCAGGAGGGCAAGGGAGGGAGTGCCGGGAAATAACAAACTAACATGCAAGAGCATTTAAGGAGGATAATGGAAAGGGCTAGCGGAGGGCCCGCGCATTCATCTTCGAACAGGCGGCCGCCGGTGTGTAGCAGCAGGGGCGTGCGACGTCTGCGCACGCCGCCAGATTTCTGGCGTTCCGAACCCGCTAGCACAGCAGTTTGGCCGCAGAGCTTTTGCGAGAAAGCAAAAAAAAAAGAAGGGGGGGGGCGGAGGAGGGAGAACAGGAATAAATGAAGGACTGTTAGACGTGGGACACGCCGTCAGGCGCTGCGGCGCGTGCAACTGTGTCCCATACGCAAGCTCGCGCGCATACACACACAGAGAGAGAGAAAGAGAGAGAAGAAATTCGCTGCCAGTGTCGTGTATCACCCGCGAAGCGTAGATCACGTCAAGACCGCTCGTTAGTGCCCCCTTTTTTTCTAGCGATGGCGTGTCCGGTGGCCCAGCTTTTCTGGGGAGAGCTATAGGGCAAGTAGGAGTGAGTAAGGAAATAAGTAACAGAAAAAAAAAAGAGGATCTCTCGAAGAAGAACCAAACAAGGAAGACACTAGCACGCTGAACAAAGAGGTGGGCGCGCAAGGTGTTTTGTGGGCGACGCGCGACGTGTTGCTCAGTGCAGGTAACACAGTGGAGCAGAACTTGGCCCGCGAGAGACGCCACTTTGCGGGTCCTAGGTGCACGCGCCCGCTATTGCGACTTAGGGGTGGAGGACGAGAGACACTCTTGGAGCGCGCGATGAGGAAAGAAAAAAAAAAAAGCATTGCGCCATGTTGCTTGTATTTGTTACGGCAGCCATACAAGAACATTCTTTTCTAAGTTTCATGTTCTGCCACTTCATTACAATTATCAGTTTAATCTTGCTATGAAATATAAAGAAAGCGTAAAACGAGGCCACACGGTATTTACTGATCTTTGTAACCTAAGCAAACCTCATCACCTCAAATACCACATTCGGGAGCGAAAAATTTGGGCCGTGCCTTTTTCGGGAACTAATCATGGAAAGGACAGACTACCGTGTCGAATATCGGTATTACTGAATAGTCTTGAAAAAGAAAACATGGATCTTAAGACTGTCTCACGTCGAATTCTGAAAGGTATATTTCCTTAGCCGTGCGATTGCATGTGAATAGTATATGTTGTATTTGCGTTTCCTTGTCTTGCTCGTAACTTAAGCATGGAATAATTTTGTATTTGTCTTGTATGTGAAAGTGCTTTTATATATTCGTATGTGCCTGGAAAAATGTATTGTTTCACCACGTTACATAAATCTAATTTCTGTTAGGAGAAGGCGTGTATCGTTGGTAAAAAAAAAAATGTTGGTTATAGTGTATGCTTTCAAAAACGCATGTTATCGTGCCCTTACAAATGTTTTTCAAAATATATTTTATGTATCGATGTATTGTTGCGCGAAAAGAGTTCACAAACTGTCTGCTGGCAAATACTGTAGGGGCAGGGGCCTTTGTCAAGCCGCTTAAAGTAGCGGCTTTTTGCTCCTGTCCTAGCATTTGTACATTTAAATATGAATGCTGAAACAAAGGAATGGAATGGAAATGAAAAGTTTTAGATTATATGATGACGATATCTACAGATAGCAGGAAACAGCGTACTTGCGTAAGAGCGCACCAGACCGACGGGGCGGCTGGTGGCGACTCTCCCATCTAACAATGGCCTCGTTTGTTAAATTCCCTTGCCGACCTATCGTCAGGAGGACGAGGAGGGCCGGGTGGTGGCGTCACTTCCACCCGCGGGAAGGGATCAACAGTTCAATGGAACTTTGCAGGTTCGAACTGTGTGACACGGAGCCAAAGCCCTCGAGGGGGCAAACAGTCAGGGGAAGTTCGAGAGAGAGAGAGAGAGAGAGAGAGAGAAAAGAAAGACAAGGAGGTTAACCCGAGATTATCTCCGGTTGGCTACCCTGTACTGGGGGAGGGGCAAGGGGATGCAATAGGTGAGAGAGAGACGGATAAAAAAAAGAAAAGACAAACCTAAACACACATACGCACGTACACACGAACTGTTTCTGTGGGCACTGCCACGCAGCCCGCAAAGGCGTTCCTAGTCTTACGCAGTGTCACCGTACAGTCCTACGTCCCACATAGTACAGTCACAATTTGTCAGAAAGTCCCGTGTTTTTCAAGTATCGCAGAAGCGCCTTCATAGCAGATCGCGCTGATGTTCGCGTAGGCCAGCTTCCAAGGATCTTGTTTTCTGACATTGGGCGCTTGTCCAGTTTGTCTAGGGTGGCTGAGAGGACCACTCTTTGTGGGTTAAAACGAGAGCACTGACAAAGAAGATGCTCGATTGTTTCATTGCATCCGCAGAAGTCACAAAGTGGGCTGCTGGCCATTCCGATAAGGAAAGAGTAGGCATTTGTAAATGCCACTCCAAGCCATAGACGGACTAGAAGGGTGCAGTCACGTCAGGGGAAGCTCGAAGAGTAGCAAAAGGACAACCACCTCAGAAGAACAGGTGGAAAGCGGGGGTGCTCGTCGCCTCGGTGATAGGCACGCGGAGTGGCACAACACCACGTGTGTACACACCACGGGCGGCGGCTGCCGCTGCTGCAGTAAACTTCGCACGATTCCTCCTTTCTTTTTCTCTTTTTTTACTCAACTCCCACTAATTCCATCTCGGCTAATTCAATCTTGCTTAATTCAAACGCACTGGAAAGTCTCGGCAAAAAACGTAATTTGCTATGGAAAGAAAACTCGCTTAGTTCGAACGTGAACACATGCCCCTTCGGTTAATTCGACCCTCCACGGCGCCCCCTCATGACCGCAGTAGTTACTAGAATCTTGAAAACGCAAGAAATCTATCAGACGAGGCTAGTGGTTCCCTATAGCGACAACAGTAACGGCAGCGACCTGTCTTGGTCGATCGTCGTATAATTTGGACGGAGGGAGTGACAAAGAAAGCTAAAGAAAGGAGCTAGGATTGCCGGCCGAATTCAAAACGAATGCCACTTAGAGCGATCTTTGACCTGACGTCGTCCACTTAGTGTGTCAACGTTGGAAAGGAAAACAAAAAAAGTAAGCAGTAACTGCGACCAAAGTCAAGCTACTTGATTTCCCAGGCGACCTGCTGAGTTATGCTTCTGGGGACACTTATCGGCTGCAGGGACATAATTGCAAGCTGTTATGAGCAACGGCTCACTAAGTCACCACCTTTGATTAAACAGTCTCGGTGATCGGTTCACTATATATTTATACTCGGCCCAACTGTCGTCCACGCAAAGCGAAGGAAAATACCAAACAAAAGCTTCGATTTAAAGTTCTCGCCGTCAAAAAGCACTTCAAGACTACTTTTGTAGATGTGCACGAACGCCGCTTGTAAATAGCTAGATTTCTTATTCCTCTTCAAAACCACACAGCAAATATTCTGGGATGAACAAAATGGGGCAGGCGTCGTGTACGCCGAGTGAACCCCAGATTATATTTTGGCGTCTTCGTCACGCCGTTTGAGAACCGCTCCAGCAGCGGTTACAATTTGCGAAAGACTCCATGCGAGTTGTGGTTCGAGAATGAGCATGCTATAAAAAATTCACACAGAAACTCCTCTGAGAGTTGTCAAGTATGCGTAAGCATTGTGCCATTTGCTCACCTTAACGCAGCCCGACGTCATTATCAGTGTTATGAAACTTGATCCGACCCGTATAAACGACCCGAACTGCTGCGGACGGCGGAGCAAGATGAATTGACGAGGAAAGGAAACTACATGCAGATGGCGGCGCCAGGTGAGCCGATGACGTTCCGATCATCGTAAGTCGTTATCGCCCTTCAGCGCCTTATCCATCCGCGTCGAACCATCACGAAAAGTGAACAACCGCACTCCGGCGGCGGCTGCGGCTGGCGCGGCCGCGAGGGCTGCATCTTGAAAGCGATCTGCGATGGCGACAGAGAGCGCCGGCTGCTGACAGCCTCGTGCGCTGTGTTCTCGCCGCAGAGTTCGCGCTGAAGCGAGAGGCAGCGCTAGAGTGCGCTCTAGGCAGTGCGAAGGCCAATTCGCTCGCTACCGCTGGTACAGTGTACTAGTAATAGGGTAGTCTTGAACGCGATCGCATCACGTGACGAACGGACGGACGTCTTTCCTCGCTAGGCAGGCACAGAAATGCTTACGCATTTAAAAGCGATCACCAAGATCTTATTATACACACATTGCCACCGGCTTCATCTAGTAGTAAAGCTTAGTTAAAGGCCCAGTCACCTACTGTTGATTCCAACGCGTTGCCCCATTAACTTCTTGGTTTTACTTTGTTCATTTTGTTTACCTTGCAATTCATGCTCGCTGGTTAATATTTTTTTTATTGTTGTACTCGTCAAATGGGATTTGAGTTTGAGTAGTTTTTGGCAAAGCTAAAGCTCTGATTATGACATTTAACTTGTTATAAATGTACTGGCCACGTGAATACGTGAGTACGGGCCACGTGAAGAACGAACAACAGCGCGGGCGATGCGCTCTGAAACATTCCGGGGGAGGCTTTTTCGGGCGTGTGCAAGTAAATGGGCGGTCTATGTTAAATGTGACGATGTCCTCGAAGTTACTGCGCGGAGCCCTGCGCGGAGAAAGAAGTGTTCGGATGCCACCAGGGAGGCTTCTCGGGCTGCGCCGTCGAAGGGCGATCACGCGGCGGCGCAGCAGGTGGCGACATCGGCTGGCGAAGAGAGGAAAGTCGCAGAGGCCGCCGCCGGTTCAAACTGCAGCGCCGCCGTGCGGTCCACGTGCGCGACTCCGTATTTAACCCCTCATCGCAGTGGACAACATTCTGCATGAAAATGTTAAAGAAAGAGAAGCCGTTTGCTTGGGCGGGTATAAAAGATTCGTAGACGGGCTGTCACGCTTAATTTACACAAGCTGGCGTGTCTTGTTTCCTATGATGACCCCGCAGTAAGCTGGGGCGTTCGTCAAACGACCGTGGCGGTTAGCGGAGTCCGTGAGGGAACGCCGTAGAACACCCTTTCAGGAGTTTTCTTGCTCCCACTGGTCCGTGAAGGCGACAGTGAAGCAGCTAGCAATACTCGGTCCGTCAAACGTGTCTCGCCTTGCGGACGCCGGTAGTCTGTCAGTGGGGGACGCATTGTCAGCCTCACGAAGTGATTCGTAGCAGTGGGCTAGGAGAGGCTAGAAGGTCACTACCCACGCTGGCCGATGGTAACAGCGTAAACAACGTCTTACCTGATAACAGCCGCATTGCTTGGGGTTATATATAATCTACATTAGAGACTGGGTACGCTAACGGCGCAGTGATGACACACGCCTGGAAAGACGGGGTCGCTTCACCGAATGCTAGACTATGTACCAGCCACTTACATAAGCTAACGCTGCAAAGCTGTCCACTTGCTTCATTTAGATCCCGGCAGAAAGGTATTGGCGTGAGGGGCCATCGCTAGCCATGTAAGTAGCCCGAAGACTGCTCATACGTAAAGCGGTAACGTGAGCTTTGTATGCCACGCCCCCTTTCACTCTCTCTCTCTCTCTCTCTCTTTTTTTGTCGTTTCTCTGTGCTTTAGTCTTCTTGACTGAATGACGAATATTAAAAAAAAAGAAAGAAAGAGACTGAAAACCGTGACGTTCACTGACGTACCTACGGCGCCGGTTTTCGGCCCGCAATTAAAAAAGATCGAACTCATTATTTAAAGAGTAAATTAAGTTATTATTGTAAGAGAAACAATAGACTTTTGGAGTGATAACTTGCTCTTCATCCTTGGTGCCCCTTTAAAACGTCGCCAGGGTACGATGTCGGACACAGTTTGCAATCCCGTTCTCCGTATATAAAGTGTTTTAGTTGAGCGTCCTTACGGTACGCTCCGCTCCGAGTGACCCCTGTTAAGAATGGCCATACGGGGTGGCAACGTGCCAGCTTTCAGCCCGCTGCACGTGTTTCAAGCCCACCAGTTCGGAGAACTGCGAAGAGCCGACAGCCACGAGGCGCGTGATCAACTCCGGAAATTGGTACTTGGCCGCACCACCCGGGACAAAGCAGTTCTACGAGGCCCTCTGACGTCGGCACTGAAAGCTGGGCAGTACCGAGAACTGCGGATGACCGGCAGCCACGTGGCGCGCGGTCAGCTCAGGCATGTGGCACTCCGCCGCGCCACACCAGACGGAGCAGTTCTACGAAGCCCTCGGTCGTCGACTCCGGAGCCTTTGTGTGTATGGTTTCGCACCTGTGTGTTTGCGTGTGTTTGGGCGATAAACGACAGTGCGGGGCGGCGACAAGTTTACAATGCTTGGACGAACCTTCCCGACCATTCCTGCTCCGACCCACCTCATCCTCCAAGCCGGCACACCTCACCCTCCATTCCTGCTCCGTCCTCGTCCGAACGATGACGTCGAACTATGACGTCAAGCGGAGAGCTTATAAGCAGCGTTTGCCGGCTGCTAGGGGGTGCTCGTGTCGTGATCATTGTCGGGAGCTGACTGCTCTGTCATACTAGAAATGTACTAGTGAGCTGTGTGCTCGTAAACTGTTTGCTGTATGTTAGTTTTGCGGGCTCCATATGGGAGTCGCGCTAGTCTGCCAATGTATTTTGCTTAATCTGTTAATATGTAAATAAATCCTGTTCACCGAGTTCCTGTCTACGACCTTCATCTCCTTCAAATGGTGGCAGCGGCGAGATAGTCCGACGACTCCTACATCTGGTCGACAGCGGTAGGACCGTCCGACGAATCTGACACCCCATGGTGACCCCGCTAAGCCAAAGCGGAGCGGCGGGCGATTTTCATGTTTTTTTAACGTAGCGGAGCGGACCTTTCGTAGTTGCAGGGCCCTCTGGCCAAATTCAGGGTAACGAAAGAAAATAAAAACACCTATTGATCAGTTTTATACAGTAAAACGTACATATGTGTATATATAACTTATTTCTCCATCAAGTATCTAGACGTGCGTTTGTAATGCGTTACCGGTCCATTTTACCTAATGGAATATAAAGCGCCGTCTTGGGGAACGCCACGTGATAGCCAGTGCGCTTGCTTTCTGCATCCAATCCAATCCTTTCTGACGCCAACGCTAGCCAAAGCGCTGCGCAGCACGCTCCGCTCAGGCAGCTTCTCAGCGGGCCGTGTTCCTCGCTCCGGTAGCCCGCTTACGGCTAAGCGGACGGCGCATGCGTATTCGCGCTTCCGCTCCGCTTAGCTGCTTAGCGGAGCGTGAACACGCTCAACTAAAGCACGCTTATGTCATCTGACGTGTTCTCAGCGTTCGTGACAGTGTATACTGCGCGGTACAATGCCAGCAAGAATGCACACAGCGCGCAAAAGCAACGGCGTACATGCCGGGCGCACATTCCGGTCGATCGAAAGCAGCGAGCTTCGAGTTCAGTCGTGCGATACCCGACGAACTAGATCGATAGCCTCGGTTTGATGGGCGCTCCAACGTCGTTAAAGGGCAACTCCGCCGTTTTCTTTTAAAAAACCATATTAGCACAATGTCATTTTCAAATGGCATTCACAGTCCTGTCACTGGTAGGGTGGTTCAATTTGCTTAGAAATTCATAAATAATTTTAAATAACCAATAAACAAGATACGAAAACCGAAACGGGTAGCTGCTTTGTGTGACGTCACGATGAGTCGATGACGTCAGATCCTACATTACCGTAATGTTAACACGCAGAACTCGTGCCAAACACGCAGTACACGGGGCGCTACAGCCAAAGGGAGCTTTTACAGACCTTCCGAACTAGACAGCGGCCGTATTTCAGCGACGATTTCAGCGGCAGTGGCGGTGTAGTCTCTGACTTCACAAACACAGGGTGGCCGGTATAGACAGTTGAGAGTCGGGAACGCAACCAATCTTTAAAATTCATTTTCGGAAAAACTAAATGACTTGCAGCCATATTGTGTGGCACAGAATATCAGAGTGCGAAAGAGAACGTATATCCAAAATTTTATTAAGATCAGTGGACATCGAAAAATCACCGGAGTTGCCCTTTATATGTATACGTTAGCATGAGCGAAAGCTATATATGGACGGTCAAGGTAGGCAAGGGGCACAAGCAGACACAATGGGGTACACAGCTACCGCCATAAAATGAAGCAGCAGACGTAAGCCCCATTTGAAACCATTGCCTTTCACTCTAGGCAAAACAGCATAGCTAAATTAGAGATTCGCTCGCTCAGCGCTAATGCATATATGCCATTTGTTCCCTATAACGGTCATTCTAATACCGCGGATAATCACCAGAGTACCATCTGTTACGCAGACAGCGAAAAACCGCCGCGCATAGAAGACAAGAACCACCCCACCAGGAAGCAACAAACCAAAAATAGGAACGAGATAACGACGTAAAACAAGCCCTTCATCGCACGCGCGCGACGAGCAGCTTGCGAGCGCGCACAATCAAAGTCACTTGAGCGACGCGCGCAACAACCAACCGGCACCACCGTTCGAACGACGAAGGCTCGCCAGCCGCAAGCAGAGCGAGTGGCTCGCACGGCGCCAGCAGCCCGCTCTTGCAGCAGCGTCCACGATCAACTGGCGCGGCGTCGACGCGGGGTCAAGGACCGATATGCGTCCGCCGACGAGCTGCCTGCTAGCAGACGCGCCAACCGACACGCCGTACGCGCTAAGCTCGCCTGCCCCCCCTCCACAACCAAAACACCGCGACGACTGGGAGGCGGTCGTTTCGAGCCTTCGTACGCGAACGCACAGCCAGCCACACAAGAGGAAGAGGAGCAGCAGCAGAAGCCAACGCAGTCGCCGCATATGTGCATGCGCCAGCGTGTTGCGTCTATGCCGTCAATCATAGCCGTCTCGCCCTCCCCCCGCGCAACGCACCTCCCCGCCGCAGTCCGTGCCACTTCCCAGTCTGCATGTCGTTCTCCTATAACGCGCGCCTGTTTGGTGGATGCATGCGGACACGCTACACCTCATATGTGGAGCATCGCGCGTCAAACGTTATGTACGCGCGGCGTACCACACGATATGACCTCTCGCATAAGAAGGAGCAGCGAGGAGGGCTATCGACCCAGGCGCGCAGCCAGTGTCAAAAGTTCATGGAAGGCGTGCTTGTCACTCGCGAGAGCGCAGGAAGAATAGCAGCACGCGAGACGAAGCGGTTGTTCGCCAATCGCCAGCGAGATGAGGCACCGAAGGCGCCTTTGCTGCGTCTTTGTTTCACAAGAGCCACATCGAGGAAATCCAGCGTTAGAAGCCACCCGCACGCCTCTGATCCTCGGACGACACAAACGCACAAGACAGCAGCTCACACGTTCTCGGAGAGAGCAGAAACGCACACCCCAGGCTCACAAAGGAGCCCGTGTGAGTTTGGCATTATAATGCCAAGTTTGACGCGCCACAGGTTTCGGAAGTTTACCTCTCTTATGCCATGTCGCAAGCCACACGAAGCGACGAAAAACTGCACCGAAGTGAAGCCAAGCGAATGTCTAAACATGAACCAACGCAGTGACCCGAACCGTATATAACATCACAAACTAGAAATAATCCACTGCAAGCACCGGCCCAATACGGTCGCGTCGTTCGAGGGCTCCATCCAGCCGCGGGCTGACGCTTCTAAGGAGGCTCAACTAAGGAGCTTCCACGTTGCGCGACGGTCCTTCTTTCCTACGACAATTTCGAATAATCTCACTTGAGCTGATATGATTAGCCTTGAAAAGTATCTGCCACACCAAACGCCACCTGACCCAAGGCTTCCGTGCAAGTATATATTATACATATTATTCCGTGAAATGTGATATTATTAGGCCTAATCAGCTCCCGAAGCAGATTAGGCTTCTATGCGTACTGTTATTTGGGAAGTTGCGTAACGATGCGTGGCCGCCAGTCCGCTACAACCACGTAGAGCGCAGTACACTGCGGTTCTAAACGTACTGCGCCCACCGTGGAAGATCAGAAAAACACCCACATAAGCACCGCAGAGAAGTGGCTCCGTCAGGCGGCTCGACTGACAACTGTAGAAGCGTCATTCAAAACACACTGCATCATTCTCCACTTCCGGCGGCTTTATCTCTACTTCCTTCTTAAATAACAAGATCCTGATCTATAAATATTTTCACAAACAGCGGTTAATTCTTTTTATATATTTGCTTTTCCTTCCTGTTTGGCTGTTGGGTTGGCTCCCTCCCTTAGTAGAGTGCTTAATTTCTCAACTCCTTGCGACTGTTGTTTCCAGTTGCCAATTTTACACGAAAAGTGCTGTACAATCAGGGAAAAACCAAGCGAGGTAACGGGTGGCATTAATATTGCTTAAGTGTTTAACGGTTGTTGCAGGGTTTGATGGAAGCTGTTTCGCATGATTTTATTTTCCACCTTATCTAATGCATATCACGGGTATATGGTTCCGAGGATCTGCCAGCGTCGCGGCGAGCCGTCACTCGAGTAAATAATGAAGCAAAAGGAAAAGTTGCATGCAACTGGCGTTTTCTCCGGCCGCAACTCGTTCCATGGGCATACAGACCAGCTGATAACGAACTTAACCCCTTTCCTGGTCCCTTGAGAGTCTAAAGAAAGAATGTTGAACTAACGAAACAACAGCGATGCGCTTGACCGTTATGGTGACAACTGAAGGCATCTCGAGTTAATCGCGCGGGCACCGAATCGACGAGAAAACCGGCCTTCACAGCTGAGGAGATACCGATAACTACAGCCCTTCAAAAGGAGTGAAAAGGCAGCAAAATGTTGACCGCCGAATAGTTGTCAAGTCTCGAGATTAATTTGGCGGCGGTTTAGGAATGTGTGCGAGGAGTGGTGGCGTAGGCAGGGGGGGGGGGGGGGGCAACCCAGGGCCCTCCCCTGGGTACGTGCCTGTGTCAGCTCCGACTGGCCGACAGAGCTGCTACGACCTCTCTGATTGGCTCGAGGTGCTGCCATTACGGAATTTGACGATAATTTAGCGTGTCCGCTATTCCGGCAAACCGGGGCGGTTTGGGCGGATTACCGGATGATCGGGGGCGTAAATGTGAGCGGCCGGAGCGGTGCAGCCCCCTGGTGTTGTAGAGCTCAATCAGACAAACACAGAACGAAAATTGCAGTAACCTACTTTATTCTGCTTAGCTGCTGGTGCAAATTTTCGGCAGCGGCGTAATTGTGTTCACAATTACGCCGCTGTCGAAAACTTACACCCCAGCTAAGAATAATATAGTAATTGGCTCTGTGTTTAGGTGGTTGAGCTTTGCACCACCAGCTGGCGCCACCAATCTGGCCACTCACGTTTACGCCCCCGACCATCCGGTAATGCGCCCAAACCGCCCCGGTTTGCCGGAATAGCGGGCACGCTAGAAGTATCTATTAGAGAGCTTTAGCTTGTCCGGTATTCCGGTAAAACGCAGGCGGACGTTGGGGAGTTGTGGCGGAGGCGTAAACGTGAGCGGTCTGCATGGTGCAGCCACCTGGTGGCGTAGTGCTCAAACAGACAGAAACAGTTCATATTGCATTAACCGAGCGTATTCTTCTTCGCTGCTGGTGTAAATTTTCGGCACTGGCATAATCGTGTTGCTGCCAAAAATTTACACCCGCAACAAAGTAAAATACACTTGGTTACTGCAATATTAGCTGTTTCTGTCTGTTTGAGCGTTGCGCCATCAGGTGGCTGCACCGTGCAGACCGCTCACGTTTACGCCTCCGCCCCAACGCCGCGTCCGCCTTCGTTTTACCGGAATACCGGACAAGCTAAACCTCTCTATTGTTTCGTAGCTGTCTGTCTTTACGCGTCTTCGTGGCCTGTGTTGTGTAGCAGAGTTCCTTCTTCCTTATCGTTTTTTTTTCTCTCGAAATGCCTTTTTGCCCACGAGTGGGGAGACCACTTCGTGGAATCTCAGGCGGGGCACCACCCGCTTCGCATAAGGGTCCGGTCGAGCGACCGCGTTGTCGTGCGCCTTTTGTACTGGCGACAGAAGCCCCGCCTTCAAATTTCCCAAACGGTTCGGTGAATGCCTTTCCGACACGTTTGTGCACTTTCGCTTTCTATACGTGTACCCATAGTTCTTTAGGCAGACGGCTGTCATAGACTTCATACTTGGCGAAGCCCGCCCACGACTGGCTGTGCGTATTTAAATCTGTGTGGCGCCTGAATGGTTCTGGTCAACGAGGAGTTGGGATTGGTGTTTTGTCTGCTCCCTGGCAGGGTGTTGGGACGCTTTCCGAGGCGCCCGGGGGGAAGTTCGCGTCGGCGACACTGAGAGACCAAGGGCGGCTTGCACGAACATTTAATAACGAAAATAATAACGAATTTAAGAATGCGTTCTTAAATGTTCCATAGACAACGCGTAGCCCGCACATGAACGCATCTTAAATTCGCTTAAATTCGGTCGCAGCGAGTGCTTCTGATATGTCATAGTTATATGATGTGCAAGTGCCCAAATGGGTAATTCGAGTAAGTAAAGGGTCAAATAAACCAATCAGGGAAATGTCTACGGATCTCTTGTATGCTCGCCTCATCTCTCTGGCGCGGAACAAGTGACGATGGAATTTGATAGTGTCCACTGTCCACGCTGTAAAGACAAAAGAAACGGCAAACCAGAAGCAAGTCATGCGCTAAAAGATCGCCGTGCCTAAGCAATGAATGAACAAGAAATAATGAGTCGTGATTTTTCATACGAATCGGAATCAATTCTCTTGTTCTTGGTTCGCGCCAAGTGTCTACCAGTCAACGAATGCAGTATAATGTCCAGCTGAATTCTGGGCACCGGTATTTTTCTAATGGGCATAGAGATGTTCCCTGGCCTGGTACTGGGCTCTCGTGGGGGTTCACATCTCGAAAGGGGGCCCAATAGAGATTTCCCGAATTGTCTCTGGGCGCCTCTTGTCCAGCCACAGACGGCCTCGTTAAAGAGCATCCGCCGTGGCTGTGGGAGGCAAGGGCTGCCGCCGGCTTGTCGCGCTTGTACCTATTCTACCTACCGGTAGAACAGGTACAAGCGCGCTCCCGGCCTGGTGCTCGGCCGCCACGGGACCTCAACGCTTGGAAAGGAGTGTTTGTCCCCAACCTGGGGACTGGCGAGCAAAATGTGAAGAGGAACCTCCTAATCATGCAGCGAGCGGTTGACAGAGCTGCTGAAGCCACCAAAGGAGGTTTGGGACGCTCTCATGGCGATCATTTCCCATGTGGCGTCCCAAATGCACCTATTGAGGTGGGGACGCTTTCGGGTTGGAGACAAAGACCCCAACAAAAGAAGACACGGTCACAGCTGCAACACTCGGCAGAATGCAACTTGAGTTCCGGCTAGCAGTCTACAATGGCTTCTAATCCAAAGGATCAGCATGGTGAAAAACTATCTTGCTGGTTCAAAATTGAAGTTCTTCAATCGCCGACAAATAGTTAAATAACGGTTTTACGGACGACGCCTACGAGATAATGCGTCACTTAAACATCAGCTCTATCGTTGTTATGACAACCTGTTTCGTTGTAGTTGTAGAGGTTTTGACGCTTAAGTAACGCATATACCCTATGTTCACCAACGTTCAATCGAAATTGATAGCTTCGCAAGAAGCACGCGTACGTGCAGATGTGCCAAAAGACTGCAGATGAGGCGCAACGCGAGTCAATGGATCCATCCCGGCTTAAGCCGCTGTGACGTAAACTGATTACGGCGAATTGGAACTTGGATTCCTGCAGCATCGTTCATAGAAGCGTTTACTTTCTCCTATCAAGTGGACGACGCTTCACCGCTGACAATCGTTGGCAACAAAGCACTTAGCCAGGTTACTACGGGCCTGTCGAGCGCCACGAGGACCAGTGGTGTTTCTCTTGGCCCGTTTCCAAAGACTTACGACCCGGGCACGTGAGGCAATTAGTTCGCCTCATATCCGCGGTGCTTGGCACTACTACAAACCTGCGCACAGAATTGGACAGACAGCGCTGTGCAATTCTCAGTTCGCTCAGGCTGTAGTCATGCATGATGATTATCGCACAGAAAAGGGGAAAGAAATGAGTCGGGAAACTTGCCCAAAGGTCCACTGCGCGTTTTATTTGTCGTGATGAGCCAACTACGCGAAACTACTCAAGACGCCAGAGCTTCGCAGCGCGGCGAGGACGATAAATATGGACATGATAGCCGAGCCAGTGGCGTAGCCAAGTTTCTTCTTTCTTTCTTTTTTTTTTTGGGGGGGGGGAGGAGTGGGGTAAGGCGAGGGCGGGTGTTGTCACCAGGTGCTCTGGTGCAAAGAAACTTCCAAAGGGGGGGGGGGGGGGGGCACATGCCAGGTAAGTCCCTACTTCCTACAACCCTGGCTGAGCCTGGGACGAAATCGCCCCCTGAGCACACGTTTCCGCAGTCCAAATCGCGCCGATTCCGAACTCGTTCTCGATGCGACAGTGGCAGCGCGCAGTTCACTGTGCGTGTTAGTGTCTGTGTCCCGAGACGGGTGCAGCCGCTGTTTGGGCACACAGGGGCGATCGCTTTGCGCTGGACGCTTACGAGAGCCGTTGAGAACATAGTTAAAGGGCCCCTGACCAGGCCCCATGGGAAATTTCGGTTATACGCTGGAAGTTGTTACTTGTCCTCTAGGGAGCGTTCTGCTTTAATTTTTTTTCAAATCGGCTCATTAACAGCCGAGATAGAAATATTTAATTGCCGCGAACCCGTGATTTCAGCAGGCCAGCTCAAGTAGCAAGCGAGAACTCTCTCCACTTGTCCCGTCTAGCTTCCGCAAGCGAAATTCCTTCCCTGCGTTCTCCGGCATCGCGCGCAAGCTGTTGTGATTGTCTCGTTTCGCGCAGCGCCCGATTTCGCGCGCTGTGCACGAGGACACCTGACTACCGCTACAAGTCAGGGCTACATGAATACTGAGGCAGACACAAGTGGATCACAGAGCATGATCCCGCCGCTGAAACACGGCAGAAAGTGACATAGTTTCGGAGTCCGTGCGCGCGACTGCACGACGGTGGGGACAAGCAGACGAAACGGAAGTACATCTCTTTTGCTGCGGTTCGAAATAAAACAAAGACATGCAGAGATTCGGTTTGTGTGTTTTATTATTTCTCTAAGCTTTAATTAGTCTATTCAAGCAACATATTAACGCGATAGCGTTTAGGAGCCCGTGTCGCAGAAAATCGGTTGTCGGCGTCGCACATCGTTTTGGCGGAAAGATTTTCGAACCACGCATACCCAGGTCTTCCATGTGACGCAAGGAATTGACTGAGCTAATTGAATTTCTCAAGCTAAAATACGTAGAAAAATCGTAAACTGCGACTTACACACAACTTATTGACATGATAGCTCTCGGATCGTAATTTGATTATACGAGAAAATATAGTTATGTTACGCGAAAACGCAAGCAAACCCCTTTTCCAGTGTTTATACAATGAATAGACCAGAGACGGCGTCCGCCATCTGCGCACGCCGGCGCGTAAATATCTCTGAGTCCCAGGAGCGGCGCGCCCGCTTCCTTGAAACTCCCAGATGACGTTCGCCTCCGCCGCATCGCGACTAATGCCAGAGGCCGGTTTCTATGCTTTCGTGCATAGCGTTCGCCGCGAGCGTTTCACGGTAAACATTACGGTTACATGCGCTGCAGTTGCCGGGAAGCGTGAGAAGCAGTCAGGGATCTTTGAATGATATCGCGTTCCACTCTTACGGGCGAAGCTTAAGCGTCCTCCAAATTTTACACAAATAACAGATGTTGCCTAGAATAATTCTCGAAGTCATGTGTCACCACGAGCGACGTCACAGCGAACACGCGTACGTAGGCGCACTAGCACATGTACGTCATCCTCCAGCTTGAAGCGCGGCGTCCGTGAGAAGAAGGGAAAACGGCGTTCTGTTTGAAATTCCAGATCTTTCCACGGCGCATAGTGATGTAATACCTAGCAGACACGATCGTTATCGCGCATTGTATGCTCTACGCTTGTCAGCTCAAGATGGCTAGACCTGGTGAGGGGCGCCCTGTATTAGGAGTGCGTTTCGTAGGTCGCGGCGGGCGGCGTTTCGGCGGAGGCAAATTGCGAGAATGCCTCCGTGCTCTGCGCACGCAAATAACCACGCCTGGTCAAAAATCACGCAAAATCCCACCCGTATAATTCACTCCCTGCATTGCGCCTTTCAAGGACCTCTCGTAGCTTTGGAAACAAGGTCTCGTCGGAAAATGCATCGAAACGGGACAAAAACGAAAAACAATTAAGGAACTATTCTGCTGTTGCGTTTTACCTTGTCGCATGTCACGCCAACTTACATACAGCTGCTAGTTATGGCTACTCAAGATACGCTAGAAAACTGTGCTCAAACACAGCAGTCGTATCGGCTGCTCTCACGAACTTCTTGTGTGATCGTATTGGAACAGAGGCATCTGTAAACAACACATCGAGGGGAGTGGCCAGGAAGGTGGTGGTTGCTTCGGTGAGCGAATACCCCCAGCAATAACACTGACGTCAATTAGCTTTCCTTTCAAGCAGAAGCGACAGGTTATCTATAACCAGGGATAGAAACATTTATTTTTCCCGCTGCCCGATAAAAGCATTAGGAAAAAGAAATATCCGAGGCTCTTTGAGTATAGAACTCCGCCGACCGAAATAATGACTCGCGACGATGAGACAAGTTCATATCTCTCTGGCACATGGTGCCGCTGACGAACGTGCTCTTATTCCCCAGTCATCGCTTCAGGTGCACGTCGACGAACTTGTGTTATAGCAATGCTAGAGTGACCTAAACGCTCTAGCAAGGTACATGTTAGGCACCTTGGTGAGGCTTAATGAAGCTGGCTGTGGCACGGTATTGTGATGCCTTCTAGCATACGGTCGGCGAATGACTGACTGCTGTTGTCTTCGAGATTTCGTTGCATATATATGCGTATTTTTCCGCCCTTTCTTTCTTTGTGGTTAGACAAGTGACACGCGCACAACATGTTTCAGAAATGATGACACGTACTAGTGCATATCCGAAGGACCTGAATAAAGTTTTACCATACCATACCATACCGGTGCAGATGCTGATGCTAACTATAGCTCGCTCTCACAAATAATATTTTGCGCGATTACAGATCTCGGAGGCACATTTGACATATATGAGGCTTCAAATAAAAAGGGGGAAAAAAGGAAGAAAATCTGTTTCACGAACCCTACATCTGAGAGCCTGCCCGCATATCCCATCGCGTCGACCATGAACTTCAAGTATCACGCCCACGTGGCCGCCACCATTACATCTTCCTCTTCATTTTCTGAGCGCATAGTATCATAACGGAACGGTCTTTCCCATCAAATTACAGCAATCACTTGTACATCAACTTTATTGAATGATGTAAGCAATTTTCTTTCTGAGTTAGGTCATGTAGCTATATTGTAAACCCACCCCTTATGTAATACCCTAGAGGGGTCTTTAAGGAACTAAAGTAATGTGTTGAGTGACGGCGCAACCACTGCAAACACTTAGTATAACTAACTTCCCGTCGTAAGTAAACAAAAAATCATAGTTTCGCCATAAAGGCGAAGCAATCAATGCGACAGCAATATGTTCGAATATTACGCGAAGTGTGAGATTCGTAGCTCTAGTGGCAACTAGTAAGGATTGAAGTAAACTTAAGCAAAGTTAAAACGAGTTGTTGTGCTAGGGGTCCTTCGTATGAACCCTTTCATCGGACAATTTCATTTATGTTTATTATTTAAAGCCAGCGTCTTCTTTTAGCAACTTTACTACCACTTTCCCGCATCGGATATGTTTTTATGCGTTGCATATTGCAATCACTCAGTTCAGCCCTTGGGCGCGGCCGGGCAGCCACCATTGGGGGTATAAGCCACCATAGTGGCTCATACCCCTACACTAGAGTTTTATGCGTTGCATATTGCAATCACTCAGTTCAGCCCTTGGGCGCGGCCGGGCAGCCACCATTGACCTTTAGCGCAACCACGTGACGTGACGTCACGACAGCCGGAGGAAAAGCTGGGCCCCAACACAATATGCAACGCATTCTTGGCTTAACCAAGCTAAGCCTGGCCATTTTCTTTCTTGGGCCGATCCTAGAGGTAGTGCACAGCCACGCCAATAAAATCACAAATAATTTTGTCAGGAATGTAAGAGATGGTATGAGCAACTTTAGTGATATAATGGTGTGGCAATATAACCCGCATATACGGCATGTCATATAGCACACATATGCCTAAATATACACGGAACCTCATGGCGACGGCAGAAATTTGCTTGGAGTGTCCATACAATTGCTACCGCAATAAAAACAAAACGCCTGAAGAGTTCCTGGCTAAGCTACTACCCTCACAGTCAAGACCACTATGTTGCAACTTGTGAAAGGTCTTCGCTCTCCAACGCTTTCCTTATGAGCCGCAGCAGTAACTGCTACTCTCTCGTTGCCGTCAAGTCCCGCGCGATAGAACACCGAACTATTTCTAAGGGCGACCGAAGCCACTGCAAGAAGTCTCTCTAGCCTACACAGCGTTGCACCTGATGTTTGAAACGCAGTATAGCAACGTCCCCCTCCTTTTCTCTCCTACTTCTTGTATCCGTCAGTGGCTGGGACAAACACAGGCGCATTGCCTCATTAATTCTCGATGGCGGCGACGGACGGACGTCGCGCTTCTCACCCGCCGCGGTGGCTTGGCGGCAGTGGCGTTGCGCTGCTAAGCACCAGGTCGCGGGACCAAACCCCGGCCGCGGCGGCGCGGCCGCATTTCGATGGGGTCTAAATGCAAGAACGTCCGTGTCCCGTGCATCGGGGACGCGTTAAAAATAGCCTGGTGATCAAAGTTCATCCGGAGCCGCCCACGGCGTGCCTCATAATCAAATCGTGGTTTTGGCACGTAAAACCCCACATTTCATTCATTCCTTTATTCACCGCGCGCTTCTGACGAAAACCAAGGAAACTAAATCGAAACTATGAGCTGATGCACTTAAAGACGGCTTGCACGAAGCGAGCGTCTCACCAATAAAGCGGCGCTAGCTCGATCCGCATATACGATGAGAGCTCCCGGACTCTCCATTGAGTACGAGGAAGATGGTCTGACAGCGGCCCAGAACTATCGGCTGACTCAGCTATCCGCCCAGCCGCCAACGGGAAGAGAGGTTAGTTCAACGCTCTCGCGTCAACATTGGGCCCAGCTCGCACGCGTCGCGCCTCGCGCTTTGTTCTTACGCGGAAGGTGATGAAACAATCACAACGGACAACAAAAAGAGGCACGTAGACGGGTAGTGACTTAGATGAACCAGGGCTCCTACAGCGTACACGAGACTCTGTAGAAGCGACGGTATGGAAGCCGAGATGTGGAAAGACTGCGTGCCAGGGCTCGTGATACAGCATGCAGTATGCGTGACCACAGAGCCGCCGCAAGATCACGAAACACCACTGCTGCAGCTCCTGTTGCTGCTGCTCTACTGCGACCGTCGCCGCCACCTCGCGATGGCGCTGCCAATTGCGTTATTTCAAGAATGAGTGCCTCCAGGCAGCGGACCGCGGCGCGCGGAGAATTTTCGTCGCACTCGAAAGAAAAGAACGCCGCCCCTGCACCCTCCTCTTCTTTTTGTCTTTGTTGTTCTTTCGTCCCTCCTCGCCCACGTGCCGGTGGCAGCCGGTTCCACGCACGTGCGCAATTCTGGTCGCTAATCTGAACACTGGCTGCTGGGCCTGAGTGTGTATGCATGTGCACGCGCAAGGTGAAACGAGGCATTCGCGCAGGGAGGCAAATCGGGCGGACGCAGACGAACCCGCGCGCGTGCACCACACGCACATAGCGAAGGAAGGCGAAGCAGGCGATTACCGCCGCCAGCCAAAATACAAAGGGAACAGACAGAGAGGTCGGCCAGGAGAGTGAGCGAGACGAGCCAAAGAGAAAAGGAGGTGCGAGGAGAGGGCACAGGACCTTGAACCACCTCCAGCGGATGCCAGGGTCGGTCAGGGGGATCACGGCGCACGGATGCACTCCGGTCTCTCTCTGCCGACGCAATTTGATCGCCTGCCAAATTGTGGAGAACGTCCTTTTAAAGCTGTAGGCGCTCTCTTCACGTCGAAAGCCCAAGGGAAAATCGATGCCAGTCGGAGATAAGGGCCGACTGAGGAAATAGCGGAGAGAGGGATGGGGGTGGGTCCGGGTTAATGAAATGCGACTTCGCGTTCACGTCAGCCGCCGCCAAGCACGCGCCCACGAGCCCGGCTCTCGACATTTAGCGGGAGCCTCGTTTCGAGGCTTTGCGAGTGCGCCTCGAAACGAGCGCGGCGATGCTGCCGCAGACAAGGCAACGTGTACTGCCCGGGCTCGCAGTCCATGGCCGCAGTATACGGCCGCTATCACGCGCGCTGCTGGGGGGGGCAACGGTGTGGAAGGGAAGCCCGGTGGCTCTTCTTCCGCGAAAGGTTGGCTGCGGGAGCGATGCTCGTAGATCGCCGCCCGACCTCCAGGATAAAACCTCGTTGCAGAATGAGTGAGCTCTGATAACGCGACCGCTAGTGAAAAGAAGGGCTCTGCATGGAAAAAGAGTTTTCCTCCAGGAACAAAGAACCCAGTGTGTTCGTTGTCCTATAGCGCACCTACGTGAGCGACGCATCATTTGCGCGGCATAAGCATCCCAACCAAAACAGGCGATGGAAAGATGGGCAGGAAGCAGAAAGCAGCGAGCTAACTTTTACAGACGCTGGGTGGTCTTACATAAACCTTATGTGTATATAGAGAGCCTACATGCAAGCGCTGTTTTAGGATGCTGACAGTACTTGTAAGGGTACACACTTGCCGCCGCCAGCTAAATTGGCGGGTTTCCGACAAATTATAATATGCGGGACACAAAATGGCGAAAAACCAGCCGACAGACCACGTTTTCCGCAATCCTTGCATGGTGACGTGAAACTAATCAATTTTTTTAATGAACTTTGGCTTCAGCAGCCAGAGACATATAGCGTGTCTGAGCGCAGTACACGGCACATCTGCGTTTTAGTTAAACAGCTTAGTAAGCACATTCTTTATTACGGCACACCACGAAAAACACCCTTTATGTATACGTGCAAATGGAAGGCAACGACAATGCTTAACGCAGTTGACATTCTTGGCGTGAGATAATGGGACTACGAGTACGCCACCGTGCCTTACAGGCACGTGCCCAGAATTTTTCGGGAGGGGGGGGGGGCAACTTAAGGTAACTTTTCTATGCAAATGAGGAGGGGTACCTTTACTAGTATAAATGTAAATAATGCCCACCGTTCGCCACAAAGACGCGTAAACCCGCCAAAGTGAACTGAAGTAAGGTGTATCTCAAGGGTACACCTGCAAGATACACCTCTCCTTTATTTGACAAACAAGGAACCACATCACATGGACTTACGCAGGAAAGAAGCGCAGGAAGAACACTGCCGAGAACAAGTGATCAAGCGAAAGTGTAAAATAAAGATTTCTATAAGTAGCGTTTTTTGAATTAGCTCTGGCAAAAGTATAGAGAAATATATATTTGCGGAACGATCACGGTTCTTTTGAATCCCTCATTTACTGCTTTACAAAGCTAAGGCCCAAACAATGCTCCTTTCCTTCGACCGCTTCCTAACCTTACGTGAGGCTTCCTTACAGCAAAGGACCGATAGAGGAAGCAAGCGTACTCTGAAAGCTCCCTTCGCCCGTCCTTACGCAAGGAATGGTTGCCGCATGCCTGGGTTCGAGATGATCTCTTAAAAGCTTTGCGCGAACACCATTATTCAATAAAAAGATGTTGTATCGTCGCATAATTTTTAAATTGAAGTGCTGATGTAAAGACGCGTGCACGCTTTCTTCTACTTTTGTTTAATAAACGTAAAAAAGTACCACATTATAGCGCAGAACTTGATAGGCTCCAGCAACGCTGTCACCGCCGGCGTCATGCAACACCTAGCAACGCTTACGAACGCTACTCATGCCGAACGTGCGACTGAAACGTACATGCCTGGCAAGACGTACCGTGCTCGCGCTTCTCCGCAGGCGGGCGACAGTGCGCATGCGCAAGCAAACATCACGTGGCTAAGCAGTGAGGTGAAGCGCTCGTTCAGGGCCAGGAGCTGCGTAAGGACGCATGAAGGTAGCTTCGCAGCCACCTTACGCTGAGGAAGCACCAAGGAAGCCTTCGCTGAGCGTGCCTCAGTAAGGAAGCTTTCAAAGTGACATAAGGTGGCCTCACCGCAATGAAGGCTTCCTTACTGAGTTAAGGAGGGTTTCATTGTTTGGACGTAAGTGCCAAAACCAACTTGTATTGTTATTTGGGAAGTTGCGTAACGATGCGCGGCCGCAAGTCCGGTACAACCACGTAGAGCGCAGTACACTGCGGTTCTAGACGTAATGCATCCACCGCGGAAGATTAGAAAAACACCCACATAAGCACAGCAGAGAAGTGGCTACATCAGGCGGCTCGACTGATAACTGTAGAAGTGTCATTCAAAACACACCGCATCATTCTCCACTTCCGGCGGCTTTTTGACTGCTTCCTTTTTACATAAAAAGATGTTGACTCATAAATATTTTCACAAACGGTTAAATTTGTTAATTTTCGTTTTTCCTTCCTGTTTGGCTGTTGCCTCGGCTCTCTCGCTTAGTAGATCGCTTAATTTCTCAACTCCTAGCGACTCTTGTTTCCAGTTGCCAATTTTGCACGAAAAGTGTTGTACAATCAGGGAAAAATCAGACGAGATAATGGGCGACATTCATATTGTTTATGGGTTTAACGGTTAATGCAGGGTTTGATGATGGACGCTGTTTCGCATGACCTTATTTTTCACCTTATCTAACCCATATCACGGGTATATGGTTCCGAATATCTGCCAGCGTCGCGCCGATCCGCCTTCCAGCCGCCACTCGAGGAAACAAGGAAGCAAAAGAAAAATTTAAACGCAACTGGCGTTTTCTCCGGCTGCCTACAGACTAGCTCACTACGAAATGAATCCCTTTACTGGTCCCTGGATCAGTCGAAACAAGGAATATTGAACTAACGAAGCAACAGCGATGCGTGTGACCGTTGCAACAGACGGTGAGAAATGAACGCATCTCGAGTTATTCGCGCGGGCACCGAGTCGATAAGAAAACGGGCCTTCACACCACAGAAGATGCCGATAACTGCCGCCATCCAAAAGGAGAGAAAAGGCAGCAAAATGTTAACCGCCGAATAGCTGCCGAGTCTCAAGATTCATTTGGCGGCGCTTTATGGGAATGTGTGTGAGGGGTGGTGGCGTGAGCGGGGGGGGGGGGGGGGGGGGGTATGCCGCTTAATTTCGGGGGGCGGGGGCGGGACCCCCCGCCCCGCCTCTCTGGGTACGGGCCTGGTGCCTTATAACTTGTTGCTTCATACGTGTCGCACGACATGCAATAGAACAAATAAAGTTTGATGTGTTAAAATAAAAGGAGAAGGCAACTATAATACCTATAAAGACCGGCGAGCAGCTTTTACATACAGCTTCCTTCGCCACTGTGACGATGAAAAATAACCATTCTTGTTCTTCTTCTGATTATTATTATTATTATTATTATTATTGTTGTTGTTGTTATTATTATTAAGTATGCATGCAGGTTTCATGTGTGCACTAGTATAAAACTAAAAGAAATTTAATAGATCGCATACTAATATGGGTACATCAGAGCGCGGCAAAAAAGAAGAAAGAAAGAAAAGCAGGAATGCGCCGCGACTTCTGGCGAGGTTGGAGACCAAAATGGCTACTCAGCAAATCTGGCGGTAAAAAGCGGTCAAGGAGTGATCCTATGATCATATAGTCAAAATGTTGGTGCTGTCAGCGCCCTAAAACAGCGCTTGCATGTAGGCTCCCTACTCGTGTGCAGAAACGCACGGTGCGCGCGACCCTCGTGGGAGGCATCTAGACTTTGCGGAACCCGGCGGATGACTGCAATCTTCAGGAATTTCAGACAACGCCTCGAAGAATCGAGCGATCAGTGCTAGCGGACGCTTCCACGGACGGCCTGAACAAAGACCGCGACGAGCACGGCAACGTGAGCCGACGCGAGGACGGCGAAAGGGCCCACGAATTCGCGCCGCGTACGACGCCCAACAAAACAGAACTCTCGAAAGAAGGGCCGAGCCACCGCGAACCGTTGCTCCTGTATAACCAAAGCTCCCCCTCAGTACGCGCGCCGCAATCTGCGTTGCTAGCTTCGGCTGACGAAACTAGCCCGAACGCACAACCAATGCGGCAGCAAAGAAAACACAAAGACCGCAAACAGTACGCGCGGCCCAAAGGAAAAACTCGAGCCCACTTATTTGCGCGTTGAGGGAATCCGCCCTGTCCGCGAGTGTTTTGTTTCAAAGCAACACGCCGTCAGAACGCTTTTGAGAGAACGCAGTACACCGTGAGGGGAGCTAACCAAGCAAGCCGGGAGCGATGTCCACTGTGCTTTCCCTACGAGCGCAGGCGCCTCCCTCTCCTCCTTTAGTGAAGCCCTCTCTGGAAGCACCGCTCCGCCGCGCGTCTGCAGCTTCCCAACGTACATGTCAAAGCACCCAGATGCGCCACGTCCTTTATACTTAAAGCTATACCAGTCTCCCAACTCCGCTCTCGGCTTCCTGTGAGCCACTGCGCACACAAACGTCGGTGCCGGACAGTCGTACGGAAACTATACCTCCCGCTGTTCAAATGCTTGCTCTTCCGCTATGGTGTTCTAGAATACTTCTGTGTCAACGCTAATTTCGCATGTCACTTTACGTGTTTCTTCTTCTTCTTCGTAATAATAATATTAATATTAATAATAATAATAATAATAATAATAATAATAATAATAATGTCTGTTTATCCTTGAATCCAAATTCAGTTTTTTCTCGCCCTTCGCTGTCGTCAATCTCTCTCTCCATTCCTTGGGCCCGTGACAAGTTTCCACGGACAGGTGTGAGACAGTCCTTCGTTGTAAACAATAAAACAGCAACAACGTTTCATTTGCAGGGGCTTAAAGAGTTAAACAATTTTCACACTTGAACTCTCTCGTGTATTTTTGATTGTTTGTTTGTTTCTGTCCACTAATCCATACAAAGCAGAGAGGTTCGCATCTTAACGTGAGTTTAGCTCGAGGCGCAACGGTTGAGTGCGTTTATGGCAAACCTGTCTCGTAGATGACGTGCGCTGACGCACGACAGCGCTCATTCGTCGAGGGAAATAAAAGAGAAACCGTATTTGCGCGATTTCACTTAAAAAAGCAGCTTCTAAAGCCCCTGGGTAGAAATCAGACAGAGAGAACGAGGTAAATACACCTGGTATCGAAGCTTCCATAGGAGCCCATACGTTCAAAACATGGCGGTTCATCGGGGTTCATGGGGCTTCGCGCCATCTGTATGAAGAGGGAACACTTCCGCAAGAAGAAAAAAACAATGTGACGCCATATCCGTTAGAAAACAGAAGTGACGTAATTTTGTTCTCAAAGGCGCGAAATTTGTTTTGGTGGCCTGCCATTAGAGCTGTATATTCAAATGTCCCGCCATTCGACTCGATGGGCGTTTCGAGCTTTCAGCGCGGAAAGCGATGCAAGGGAAGGTCAGCCATACGGGTGTCGAAATCGCAACCCTGAACAGAACATACGTTCTTTGGAGGCCAGCGAAAGCGTTAGGTGTAGAGTGCTGGTTCTATCGTCGGACGCCAAGCCCGTTGGCCTGCGCAGTCGCGCAAGAAAACAACTAAAGCAAGCAATTACCTGGCGGTCGTAACTCACGACTTTTGACTGCAGGTTGAGAAACGATGAAGCTACCCGCGTCACCAAATTCAGACAAACGTCGACAAGCAAAACAGCAAAACGTGTGAGGGGGGGGGGGGAGGGGGGCGTACATGTAAGAGGTGAACTTAACGACTGCGTCTTTCTGCGCCCTTCAAGAGCTACATTGCTTTGCAAGCGATAGCGGCGTCAACGCCCCCCTTACGACAGGCGCTGAAAAAAAGGCATTTATTGATAGTGATAAAATAAAATAGAGTGGTCTTTTCTTTACTCGTCACGGATATATAAAAGTGATTATTAATTTTATTATCGTTGAGTGAATCTAATTGTATCTCGCTTTAGTTAAAAAACGCTCTTTTCTTCCCCAATGTTTGTTCCCTCCAAACATAGTCGCGCTTCAATCGCTGCTCCCATAACCACCCTCGTTGATGTCGGTGACAATTTCTTCTGAACCGCTTTTCGTCCGAAGCTTCGCGACCTATTTGGATCGACCTTGGAGAGAACTTTAAACTTGTCTGCCCACATAATCCACGGATACCGCGGCTTCGTGCTGGCACCAGACAGCTGGGCGAGAGGCCCAATCCAAAGCGCGGTGCGCTTTTTGCCCACCCTGCGCATATGGGTGAATTAGACGACTGATATATGCCAATGAAAAACAGTTTCACCGCACGCACGCCCGCCCGCACACACCGTGGCCCCAAGGCGCACGTTAGGCGTCGTCAACTCTGCGCTCGAAGTTTTCCCGTGGATCGTTCGCGCACAAACGTACACGTTCACCGGTACCGTTTACGCGTTGTCGCCGGCCTTGGCGCGATATTTTGCGCGATCCCGACGGGACAGCACCGGCAGCGACAGGCGTACAGTCGCGATCTTTTTGACGGTGAACACGGGAGCGCGTGGCTTTCCGTACTGCCAGCGCAGTTTAGTGGCGACACCGAGAAGCAGTGCGCATGCGCAGTGCGTCTGGCGTGTGAGAATTCTACCTTCGCGCGCATTGCGTCACGCAAGCACGCGCGTGTCGTCTGCTACACGCGCACCGCGACAAGGGAGCCGTGCACTGCAAGAGCGGTAACAATGTTGAAGTTGAAATTACATTCCACACGATGCATGAATAAACTTGAAACTGTTATCTTTTGCCGACGTTCCTATACTTGTAGGCGTAACAGGGACCAACCCTGTCTCGAGGAAGGTATATATTTGTTCCCATTACCACCTTTATCAGAGCAGCTGCTTAACTTCAGCATGTCCCGTGTTCCTGAAGACAAGAGGTCGAAGATAGTAAAACTTTCGCTGAAGGAATATTTTCAGCGCTTCATCGGCGCATTGGTGCACCAACCCCTGAAGACTGTCAATAGGATCATCCAAGCATTCAGGAAGGAAGGCCGCATTTCTGACTTCCCACATAGGCGTCGGGAAATGGTAGCGACAGATGAAGGAGACGCGCTTATGGTAGCTTCATTAGTGGAGAATCCTTTTCAGTCCGCGAGGGAAGTGCGGGAGCGGCTCGATGTGGCCGCTTCAGTTCTTACCCTACGGCGACACCTCAGGTGCTCTGGATTGCGAAGTTATGCGGCTGCATAAAAGCCCGTTCTGAGCGCTTTGAGAAAGGTGTCACGACTGCAATTTGCCGAAGCTCACGCCTTGTGGACTTCCGATGACTGGGGCCGAGTAATCTTCTCGGAGGAGTCGACTTTTTCAACACGTCAAAACCAGTGCGCGCGGCTGTGGCGCTCAAGAAGGACACGGTAAGAACATTTTCTCTGCGGATTTGATTTTGTGTGAAGAACTAAATTTAATATACTTTCGATGCTGTTACGAGCCAGACAATCTGCACGGAGTCGCGGCGAGCGGACGCACCTGCGTGAACGTGTGCGCTGTCAAGACTTGCTGTCGGGCTTCTACACCGCATCGAGCGCCCTCTTACTTCGCAGCGCTACTGCAGCGAAATCTTGGACAACGTGCTCCTTCCTTAGGCGCACGCCGCTTTACCAGATGCCGGTTTTGTGTTTCAGCATGACCTTGCGCCGGTGCACACTGCGAGAATTGTGAAAGAGCACCTAGAAACTAGTAGGGTCCATCTGGTCTCCTGGTCGGCCAAGGGCGCCTACATGAACATGTGCGAAAATATATGGGGCCTCATAAAAGCAGCCATGGTGCGACACCCTATTCATTTGGCGACTGAGGACGAGCTGTGGGAAGCTGTTTTCCAAGAGTGGGAGCATCTTAGAGCAAGTAACTTTGCGCATGCCCTGTGCTCTTCCCTACCGTGTAGAATGACAGCAGTTTTTGCTGCAAAAGGGAATATGACAAAATAGTAAAGAAAATGAAACAGCGATTAATTCAAGTTTACAGCTATTACTTTTCTAAGTCTTTCATTATCTTGTGAAAAATGCACAAAAATAAAAGTTCAGACGTTTGCCTTTTTAGCTTGTTTTCTGCATTGTGTGACTAAAGGAACCTGGGAGAAAAGAAATAAAAAATTAGGTCACAATTTCCAGGTATTTAGCGTAACGCTAACAATGAGGAACAAACCATTTACATTGGAAACATCTCGATTATGCTTACAGTGATAATTCGGTCACTGCCGAGGAAACAAAAAGCAGCTAGCAGACGACAAGCGAGCGCTCCGATGACGTGATGCGCGCGAAGGAAAGCTACTCTCGCCGCGCATGCGCACAGAGATTGTAAGGCGCCGCTTAACTGCGGGAGAAGTACCGAAGCCACGCGCTCCCGTGTTCACGCTCAAAAAGATTGCGACTGTACGTCTACCATTTCGAGCACGCGCCAGTCAGGCGAACCAACTGCTGGCGCTGCAGGGTGCTCGTTATCCCGGAAGCGATCGCACGCTTTCTCGATATGCCGGAGAGTCTGTGCGCGTCGCCGTTCGATATCGGGACTCGCTTCAAAATCGGCGCTCCGCTGTGGACGGCGACACGTGCCGCACCGTACTAACTCTCGTTGCGCACGTATTCCGACCGCCGATCTTTTACTGTTAGAAGCTCGTTTGGGTTCTCTTGACGTTCGCAGCTTCGCCGATCTGGGAGAGAGAGAGTGAAAGCCGAGTATAAAAATAACATCGCGCAGCATAGCGACGCGGCGAGGGTGGGCGGAGCCTAGCGGGGGAGAAGGAGCGGCGCGGCCGGGACACAGGTGGTGCGATGTCACTGCTCTACGATAAAAACCCGCGCGCTCGCTTCGGCGGTACTCTTTCTCGCAGTGGACAAAAAAATTATGCGTGGCTATGCTATCGAAACCACCAGACACCTGCAGAGCTGGGGGAAGCCCAGCAAAACTTATACTAAGTTTGCGGTTTGGCACTATTTTACTGACCTTCCCCCAGCTCCACTGGTCTCTGGTGTTTGCGATGGCTGAGCCACGCATATTTTCTTTTTTTCCCCTCCGCGTGAAAAGAGATACGGGGGCGACGAAGCGGGGGAGCGAGTCCTTCGCTGTCAACGCTATACAACGCGAAGAAATGCCGAGAAAGCGATGGCCCTCGAACCCTATGCGCGTACTACGGTGTTCAAGCGACCAAAACTCCACGTAATATAGTACGTACGTAGAGTCAACCACAACAGCTTATGGTACACGATATTTGCGCTGAAGATGAACTCCCGCGAAGCCTAAACACATACTGAAGTAACTAGGCGCAATTTTTGCACTCTTTGTGTGGTATTTTTTTTATGCATCCACACAATAAGGACCTCACCCCCCCCCCCCCCCCCCACACACACACACATGCGGAAATGGCGCCTAATTACGTCAATGTGACGAGTTAGCAACTAGCCCAGCAGCAAGTTCTGCTAACCTAGACGCGTATCCCTCAATCCAGTTGTATCCACATATCCACAATTCTTCGCAATATACTACACCTTTTAGCGACCGACACATGTCAGAAGCGCCACGGAGCAGATCACATTGGTAGGGGAAACCGTGTATTTTTAAATTTTGTGGCCGATTGTACGGCGACGTGCCTTTAGTATACGTACGGTTGTTCATTAAAATTAGTGACACAATTGCCAAGGCACGTAAACACTGTACTATACGCCTCGTGCACCGCCTATAGAGGCGCCACTGATGGCCACCTAGTGGGCGCTTCCAACAGTACGCGCGGGAGCAGTAGCAGACGATAACCGCTTGCAGCAAGCTTGGCAGAAGTTCGCCCCTGTGATTTCTCCTTTGTTCCGATGCCAGACTGCTTCTTCTGCGGTGACAGCTGTAGGGAAGACGCTGACCTCCGTGGGAGCGGGTATTAACACGATGTTACCGGTGTTTGGGACCCAACATGGTCCACATACGTGCCAGGTGCGTCCCCCAGTCAAACGCTATGAACTCCATTTACATGAAGTGGAGCTCATGCTAACTAGACGATAAATTTTGTTGAGTAATGCGATCTCTCGATTGATTTTCTTTAATTCTACCCTTGCCGTAGTGCTGCTTCTGTACCTCAATAAAAGCACCCGTCGTTCGTGCAGACTTATATCAAACAAATCCGCACGGTGCGATGTCTGCATATGCCGTTGTGATTTTTCTGCCGATGAATACATGTGACATAGCCGAATAAATGCAGTCAAAGTCGCCTCAAGAAGAGTAATTGCGAATTTATTGACGGAAACACATACACTAGTCAACGAAGTCACCAAACGCACGGGTTAGTAAAAGCGCGTGTTAGTGCTGTACCGCCGGTGATGCAGTTTTTGCAATTTGAAATTCCCCAAGGAAGCTGCTTGGAAAAGTACAAAGCCAAAGTCTGACTAACCTTTCAGTACTTTTCTTTTATATTACTAGAGAGAGGTGCCACATGATATATTTAAAGGCAGAGCAGCGCCAGTCAAAGTAGATGAGCGCTGGCGGCAAGGCCGGGTTTAGTCCTCTGCAGCGTAAGCATAATAAGAAAAATTTCCGTTGAGTACAAAATTCACATGCAAGAAGGGACTACGTTGTGAAACAAACAAATCAATCGGCGTGTTAAGCTGCTCAGGCAGCATCGAGATGTGATGACTTCCCAAACGTGACGCGAACTTTTGAGCGATAAAAGGAACAAAAATACCATCTGCAGCAACTATTAGCAATTCTCGCCCTAAACTACCTATTTTCTAAACACATTCCCCCCCAAAAACACAATATCTAAAATGCCCTCGGGCGAAAAGAATAAAGCAGTTGAAGAAGCACTTGCTTGGTATCATTCCGTAAAGACACAGCGTGATTTATGCGCTTTACAAACGAGGCAGGGTGAAAACCTCGCAGCTCAAAAGAATCAACGAGTTATGCATGGAGCAACTAGCAACAGTTAAACATCTGCGAAGCCACGCATAAAATAGATGTAACATTTACCAGGCCACATAAAACCAACAATTACTGAGTCAAAATGAACCCTGATCTTTTATTTCCCCAATTTTGACAAAGCAGTTTCAACCACCTTATATATTATATATGCAGTAACAGAGACAATTCATGTCGTTGGGAGTTATGCTGTCTGGCAAACCGGAAAACGCGACGCGATAGCGCCGCTCCCTTTTTTCGTGCGGGTGCTCGCGCGTCGACGGCAACGCGGGCGTACGCCGCGCCTCGCGTTTTTCGCTCGCGGAAAAAGCGACGCGACGCTTTCGCGTCGCGTTTTCCGGGTTGCCAGACAACATAACTCCCAACGACATGAATTGTCTGTTACCGCATATATATCATGCCCTTAGACTTACAGAACACAACAATAAAAATAATCTTAGTGTAATTAGACAGCGACATTTTTGTCCGAAGCGTATTTATCAAACTTAATTTCAAGCAGTGCGAAACTGCGACTATGCACCTTCCGCATGCTGAGAGGCCGCTGCTTGTTTACAACTTCACATAGAAAATGGAGTGTCGGCCGCTTACTACCGAGCAGAAGAGGCGATTGCTACTATTAAGGAGGATGCTGAGGGCATCTGCTATACCGTCTAGGCTGAGGGTCTCTATCTGCTTTAGCTAGCCAAGCCTGGTCACGTTTGATGTTGTTCTTGTAATTGCGGTCGAGTACGTCCCACAGGATGCGACGCTTCTCCACTTCAGTTATTACGACCTCGTTGAAGGTTGCTTTGTCCATATTAGGAGAACACGATGCGCGAACCAACACGATGCGCGAATGAAATCACGGTAGCACATGCTTTCTTTGACGCACGCGCCAGTTCTGCCGAGAAAAAAAAACAAAAGTTCGCCAGAGAGGTTCCGTCGAGATGCGCAGAGAGCAGGACCATCTGGTGGCAAAACCAAAAACCAAAATGCCACGTGACCAAATGCCACGTGACTTACCTGAACTCTGATTGGCGGACGCGCCGTGCGACGCGTTTTTTTTCTACTCCGAGCAGCAGCATGCGGCGGCGCGATTTCGTGACGGATCATGCTGGGCACGCGTCAAAATGACGCGCGCGTCCCACCATCCGCGCGTCAATCGCGCCTGAAATCGCGCCATGCGGTTCCGCCTTTAACACGGTCGCCGGGAAAGAGTAAAACTATGCACGCGTGAAAGTAAGGTAAGGCGCTGGGAATATTGTTCAAATGATGATGACCGCACGCCGCACTATATTGCGTAAGCGCAAGAGACGCACACCTATAATCTTTATGGCGTGCTCTCCGTCATGGGTAATGCCTTAAATCTTGAAGAGATCCATTCCATTGGATTATATATAGCTGAATTACAATAACCATCCGTGATGAGACTGGTGAGTTAGAGGTACATGAGCACATTTTGTAGCAAACGCGTAGCTTAACGTAACGCGCGCGAACAAGAAAGAAACTCGAGTTTCATTTCACTTGGTAAAGCGAGTGCCATGACGAATGTTTCTTTAAAGCTTTCTTTCTGGCGAACTTGTATGGGTTTTCATTGTAGCTTCGCGATACTTTCAGAAGATATCATTTTTCGTTTAACTTACGAGTGCCCGCCGGTGCTGTCATCCGATTTCTTTCCTGTCCTTCGAACTTCGATAGGAAACGATACTAATTTGGTTTCACCGCAGTATACATTCAAACTCCTATACGAGAGGATAGTAATTTTGTTTCATCGCACCTCAGACACCAAGAACGCCTCAAGTGCGAAGACCACTGTACCTATATGAAAGTATAAAAAAATGAGGTCGGCGCCTACGGAAGTGAAATATCGCCCGACATTTCTGAGGCTTGTAAAAAGCAAAACAAGTTCTCTCTCTTTTTCAAACAGAAAACAATAATAATTGGCTGACAAAAAAAATAAAGCGGTACGAGACATTAAGCTGAAACGAGGGTAACTACACAGCATTTCAACGCGGATAAAGCGTCGGTAAAAAATATAACTATTAAACAAGGAACGAATAAAACAACCAATTCAGAGTATCGGACACGACAAAAAAAAAAAAAAAAAAAAAAAAACGTTATGGAGATCCAGCGCGCACGCTGGAATCTGTAAGGCAATGTCTTCGAGAAGTGCGGTTAACTAAATTATATATATACTGAATTATATATGCGCAAAATTGTGTTTATGTTCATCCATACGCAACGTGTATATTCGTACGATGTTTGTATACTCCTGCAATGTTTATGTTTACTCTCTATAAAGGTCCCAACTTTAATATAACACAATATCAATGTTTATGCACTACACCTTTCGCCAACTATGCCGAAATGCAAACACGAGTCCATGCATATGCATAGAGCCTGCGAAAGGAAAACGCATAAGGGCACATACACGCACCATGCGCGGCATTGACGAAGTCAGACGTAGTCGAGCTGTATACTACGGAACAAGAAACGGGCAAGAAAGAGCATGAACAACGCAAACACAGTACTGTCCGTATATCCGCAAAGAAAAAAAAAATGCGTGCAGTGACGTGGCCCCTTCGGCCGGCAGCCATCAATTTAAACGGACAAAGAGTAATAGACTCGTCTACCGCCGCTAGTGCAGTTTCTTACGTCGAGTCGTTCTCTCCCCGCTTGCGTAGGTCTTCCCAAGGACGCTGAGTTTTGTAATAGGTATCCCGTGGTTAAGCCTCCAACGTTCCACGCGCTTAGCTATGTCTGATGGATTGGAAACGCCACGTCGCGGCCAGCCACGGTCCAATTTCAGCTGGCTACCACGTAGTACTTTGTCTGGACCGGGCGCGCCTCCACCGCACGCTGCTGCACGCAATTACACGCGGACGGCTCACACGGAGAGCCTCGAGGAGCTAATGAAGGGCTGCGCGACTGAACGAAGGTCTCCCGCAGGAGAGCACACTAAGCACAATGGCAGTACGGAAAGAAAACGCGCACACACACACACACACACACACGATAGTAAAGAAAGCAGAAGCGCTGGGAGGCGAAGAAATCAACTGAGAAAAGCCAAGATTTTGGAATAGCGCAACGTCGATGTTACGCACGCAGTATATACAAAGAAGAATGGTGGGGGAGGGGGGGGGAGTAAAAAAAAAAACGTCGTTTCAACGGCGACTGCTCGGGTGCGTGAAAAAGAAGGCCCAGCAAACGCGCGAACGTCAGCCTTTTGTCCGGAAACGATGTGAAACGTCGCTTTTATCGATCGGCCAGCGAGAGCTGCGTTAGCAACATATATTTTCTTGTTTCTGTCATTGTCCTCCGCCGCAGTTCAGATAGCACGCGAAAGTACGCGCTACGCGTATCAGATGCATTCGCTGCCGCGTTCCCCCCGCTGTGCCGGCATGCAGGTACGTCTCGCGGGAGGAGGCACGTGCGCGCCGCGGGCGCAGTTTGCTCTACATCGGCGCGGCGTTCCCGCCTTAATTGCGTGCATTTCGCTAATTGCGCTAACACACGTCGTTCGACTACAGCGCACGAAAGTGCGCAGGCGGCGAGATGTACAGCTGCTAGAATGGCGACGCGTCCGACAGAGGCTGGAAATAATTGCACTATAATGGCAGTCGATGAGGCAAGCGGCAAGGCTTTTTGCGCGTTACTCGTGCTACTTGTAAGCGTGAAAAAAAGAATGAGGAAGCGTGGGGAAAAAAAGAAATCTACGGCGCTGGCCAAAGGCACTTAAGGACAGACACAAGCGTACAACCGGTCGCCAAAGCTTACGGGACACTGATTCCTGCAACAAATATGAATTTATGCCCGGTAAAGGTATACGGCGCTTCTAATTCAATCGGTCGCTGTACAGGTCGCAAGAACTGAACCACCGAATGAAACTTTGAATTATAGGATGCATGTGAGCACAGGCTCAAATTGCTCAGGCGCAAATACCGTGTGCCGTAAACTTTCATGCTCAACTGTACACTGTAAACGGAAATCACTCCGAGGTGGGAGTATACTGCTTGTCCTCTAGCGAACCCCCGGTTCGGAGTTTATTATGCTCCGTATGATCGGAGTAGAATTTTTACTCCGTACGAGCGGAATTTTTGCGTGGAATTATGGGAGTTTTTTTCTGTCTTTTCTTTATTTTTTGCTTTGAAATTGACGGAGTTTTTTCGAGGTGCAACGGGAGTATAAAGAGAGGCATCGCGTGAGTTTGCGCGAACATGTTTACATGCAGAGGCTGCTAGTCAAATTTCGAAATATGTACACGAGACCGCGTCAAATTCGACGAAACAAGTCAATGAAAGCACATATATCATGACATACATAAACATTTCAGAAACGCCCAATGCAGAAATTTGAAAGACATCCCACGTACACGCGATACTCAAGAAGCAACGGTGCCAGTATATATAGCCACGATACTGTGTGCCTCGAAACCGCCTAGGGAACAGCTGTGCTGTTTTCAGAATTACGACCCACATGCTCGTTCATACGAGATCTGCCTCTCTGAAATTAACAGAATACCTTAATCAACACAAAACTGTTATTTCAAAATAGTGAGAGAAAAAAAGTTAATGGCGTAATTTTTCAAAATTATCATGCCATTCTGTGAGTTCTGAAGCGACTTCGCACACTGCCGGCGTTCGCGGCCAAAAAGTAGTGCGTTAGCTACAGTAAGCAAAAAAATTTTAGTGCATGTGCTGCATAGCAAAATTAAATTTTTGCGATATAGTGGTAGCGTAGCAAGAAATTATTACGTGTGAGCATGACCCGCAGCAGCCGACGTAGAACCGAAAAATGCGCAGTCATACATTTTGTACACCGCACTACTTTCTCTGCGTCCAAGCAATCTGTCTCGGTTGCGAAAAGGAGCTACATCGCTGATCTGTCGAGTGAATCCCTAAACTCGGAGCCAGCGGGCATGCGTCTGAATCAGTGTCTCGGATAGAACGTAATGTTAATGCAATATCGGAAGCAACGACGTGACCCAAACCTATATGCGCGATAACAATTCGATTCACATCGCTCAATAAGAAGCTTTATTTTCAGTACGCATACTTATGTCCTACCGTTTTTCTTCGGGTGAGGATATCCGTTCACAGATACATAAAAACAGTTGCTTGCACTCCGGTCTTTCTCACTGGCAACACAGCACCGCAACGGACTTGGGTTACGCCATTCATGCGCGACTATCACGGATGTCGTCGCTCGAACAGTGGCTGCTGTTGACATTGCTACGCGGTCCTTTCAAACACTACACTGGACGTTGTCAGCATGTACTCAAAAGGACATAGAAGTCGCATTTCGCGTACTGAAGAACACAAGACAGGGTGACGCAGCACGAAAACACAGCCAGAACGTGAGCCGACATCACGAGCCAGTGAGCAGCTTCGAGGTATACCTAAGCCTTTTTCCGCACTTGAAAACGTGGCTCTTGCAATCCTCGTTGTCAGCAAAGTGATCACAGCTAATGTACTTGAAGCTGAGATACAGTGAGCTTCAGGCATGCCTATAACACTTTCTGGAAGGAAATACGGGAAACAAATTGACGAAACGCTGTCACGGAACGACACTTCACACACGTAAACAAACCGTCAGCCATGAGCACTGCCCGCTCCGCCGAACGCGCCCGGTCGCTGGCGAGGCGCACAGCCTCACGGGTAGCGCCACGTGACCAACCTGTATCGGCGGAGGGGAGTTTTTTCAAACTCCCTGTCGGAGTTTCACGGGAGAACGAGATTTTTAAGCGGAGTAAAATCGCGTCATGTCGCCTTAATACTCCCGCAGCTAGCCAGCGGAGTGAAACGACGGAATGGCGCTGTTTTGCTCCCATACATCGGAGTAAATATTTGAGGAGGGGAGGTTTTGGGGCACATCACCTCTTAAAACTCCCAGGTGGGTTTATTTTCGTTTACAGTGGTATACGGGCACAGCGAGCAGTGCGAGAGAGAAAGAAACACAGTTACCGTCTACGGCGATTATATATATATATATAATAGTTTTTTTAGTTGCCCCAGGTGCAATCGCTAACCAATTGCAGTGAATTTGTTGTGTTAAAATTAGAACGCCACGTTCTATAGTGACTGTTAGTTGAACATGTTTCATTTGGGATTTTTATTTCTCTTTACACTAAGGGACAAATAAAGAAAGCTTGAAAACATAAAGAAACACGTTATTTATTTTACTAGCACAAAGGCCAGAAACCCTTATATCACTTCTGTAAACAACAAGTAATTCAAGAATGCAAGAGCATGCCTGCTCTTAAAAATCGGTTCACATAAATAAATCAAAAGAGAAACAGAAAGAAAGAACGCGTTTTAAAAATTAAACAACACAAACGATCCCCAACAACGGCATATCTCATAGCAGAGCTGTTCCCTTTGAGAAGTTAAATCTCATTAATAAAAGACTTCGCAATCGTCGAGCCTCGTGTTTGTCGTCCCGCTTCCCGTGCCTCCCTCAGCCGCAAATCTAACGGGACTGTCCGCAGGGACGACGTGCGCGCATCTCGTCAGACGGCTTCAAAAAGTTCGCTCACAGCGTGCACAGTTGGCTGCCCCAGAGCAATCGAAGGCACAACACGAAGAGGAGCAGCAGCCCAGAAGAGCGCGCGCTAATAACCAGAAAGCAAATATTTGGCGCCCTTTGGCTAGGGCGCTGTTTTCCAATAGGAACAACGCACGTGCCCTGCATTTGTATCATCGCTTTCTCTCTCTTTGCTAACTCGTGTCAACGCTAAACTGTAAAGCGCGCGCAAGCGCACGGACCCGGAAACCCTTTTCTCCTCAGCGCACGCAAACTGCCTTGTTTTCCTCGTGATTATGCTCCGTTCTTGTTCTCTCTCTCATTTTTCGTCTCTCCACATTTTTGGACCGCCCGCCGCTGCAGTTCGCGTGCGGCTGGCTGTCCCGAACACGCCGGCAGCGCATGCGCGTCGGTACACATGCGGGCTACGCCGGTGTACACACACAACAGAGAGCTGCGCCGGTGCACACGCATAACGCTTACGCCTCCGCCCCAACGCCGCGTCCGCCTGCGTTTTACCGGAATACCGGACAAGCTAAACCTCTCTTCGCCTATCCAAGCATACTTGGATAGGCGAGTTTAATGAATGCTGTAGATTTCAGGCCTGCTATATATGCAGAGCTGGATACTTCCGATGAGGTGTTTGGTATGACATGAGAAGACAAGGAAATAAATAAATGAAGTCGCAGTTTCGCCCAAAAGGCGAAGATTGTGATAGCTAATTAGTGGGCAGCTATACGAAGTAAGGATAGCAGTTTTATCGGCTGTATACACTTAGAAACGGTCGCTTACTAACTGAATTAACAAGTTTGGCCTCAGCGCGCACAGGCAAACATGAACACATCACGTTCGCGTGTTTTTACTCGCACATGCAGCATACGACGCGCGGCGACGGTGTTATCGCCCTTGGACTTTATACGGAACATCACGGTGACGGCAAAAATACGCTTGTAGTGTCCACATAATTGCTATCGCAATAACAAGCAACTCTTGCTTTGATACACAAGGCAGACGCCATTAATAAAACAGCATGTGATGCGACTGTCATGGGGCAGATGCGATCGGTAAATCAACTTTAGCAGTATCGAACAACAAAACACGTTTTTTTCTTTCTTTATTCAAAAGCGCCACCGACGTCACGCTGTCGTCAGGCCCATGCACCCCTTCCCTATTGCCACCGCTCCTAAACTCTCGCAATGTAGTTTTGTTCTGTGCAAGCTCGACAATCTCCGTAATTTTCAACTGCGGGTGTAAATCCCGCAATTTTTGCAGTGGGTCGCACGGTTCGAACCGTCTCCTCATCTCGTGCACCTAAAGTGATGTCGCAGCCTATCACTTAAGGGACTGGCCCGTTCGTTCCAACATAGCCCGACGGCATGCTTAAAGGAATTCCATACACGACACAAGTAGCACAGGGAAGACTCGCGCTTCGTCTCGCACTGTTGACTTGCTTGACTTCCGGCGATGCGTTAGCACAACTGGGCCAACTTGCAACTGGCTGAAAACAAAATCCGTGCTTTCCGGCTACCTTTAACTCGTGCGCCAACTTGTGCACATATGTCACCAGGTAAACCAACGACTTTTCTGTGGGCCACCTATACAACTACACCGTCTTAAGTCTGTTTCACTTGGCGCGATTTTCAGTCAGCGGCACAGCGAATTACGTCGCTCAGCGACCGCCGCGACGTCGTGGGCTCTCCGCGACTGGATTCCAACAAGTTGGTCGCACCGTCGCTGAGTCGCAGCGATCGGCGCGATGTGGCAGGTAGCTTGGTAGCTCTGTGGAGCAATGTCGCGCGCCAGCTCTAGCTATGCTATAATAGGGCGTACCCACCAGCGCCTGCGGCTTAGGAGCTTCATAAACACTTTGTTTTTCTTCCGCTTACACAATTCACTTAAAAGGCGAAGCTTCACGCTATCCTCCAGGTCAGGAGAAGGACGCCGCTTCAACATAAGGCACGTACCCACTCGATCGCCACCGTCAACATTTTCATCGCTACAAATTGCGCCAGCTGCTTATACACGCACACTCAATGGTAGCTTGTTCTGCAAAAGCAAATACTCATCCAGGAAAAACAGTTGTGGCTTACAACGAAACTAGAGTGCACTGTTCGGAATGACCGGCCGGGGTGGCAACGCGCCAGCTATTTCAGCCCGCTGCACGTGCTTCGACCGACCCGCGGTGACGGCGCCCTTCAGAGAACGAGCGAGGACGACAACGCTAACCGACCATGCGCCGCGTTTGGGGGATCGGTGAAGACAGCAGGGCTGGTCACGTTTGGCGCCCCGTGCATTGTTGGTTAATTTGCCTGGTCGTCACAGGGGGAGCCTCCCTGGCAAAAGGTTGCTTTGCGGTACGGGGTCCCCAGGATTCGTCACAGTCTGCTGACACACGTGGCGACTACAGGAAAAGGGCAGCTCTGGAATTTAGAGGCGCCGGCTGGGGTCCGGCGTGTCCACCTGACTACGGGGACGCCAGACAATGGATACCACGACGACTGCGCGGCAAAAGTCGCCGGCCCTCGGAGAGAGCACTGAAACCTGCGCGGCATGTGTGTGTGTAAACCCCTACCTCCTTCTCACAAAGGCGACCACGAGGACTTTCTACGATGACGTCGAACGATGACGTCGAACGATGACGTCGAACGGAGTGGTTATAAGCGGCTGTTGTCGGCTGCTAGTGTGTGCTCGTCGTCGGGCTCGTTGTCGTGCTCGTTGTCGTGCTCGAAATGTACTCGTGAGCTGTGTGCTCGATTGCTGTATGCTTCGTCTTGCGGGCTCCATTTGGGAGCCACGCTAGACTGCCAGTCTTGTTTAAACTGTACATAGTGTAAATAAACCCTGCTTGCCTATTCCTGTCGCCCCAACTTCATCCAATCGTCCTACAAGCCCGACTCCAAATCTAATAGTACTTAACGGAACCACTCCACCGACGCCGCACGCTCACACTTGCGGTGTTGTGCAGCGCCTCACACACCGTATCTGCAAGCTGTCATACAGTTTCAACGCTTTTAAACGTTAAAAAATGGTGTACCTATTCTATTATCGAATAATAATAGGAAAATTTGAATATTTGACTAGTTTTCATGTTGTTTTTATGTAAAGATGCAGGCATGGATACTTCGTCAGCAGGGGGGCAACCTTGCGCATCGCCGCGACGGAAATCGCGCTGCCGCAAACGCATGTGAAAACTGTCAGCGAAAATCGCTCTGCGACGTGCGCGGCAGAACGATTTCTTTCGCCCCGATCGCGCCATGTGAAACAGTCTTTAAGCGGCATTACTGCGCAGCTCTGGTTAAGCAGCAGGCGCAGAGGCTCGGTGCCGATAACTATGGCGACGACGACGAAAAGAAGTCTTTGAAGAGAGGGACACCTAACCACCCCTCCTGGGGATTGGTCGAGTTGCTTTCGTATGGGAATGGGAAGGAATTGATTAAAAAATATAATATTATCATAGCATTCAATAAATGGACGCAAGCAGGATAAGTTTATCTTTTGCTTGATCAGTCAGCCTAAGTGAACAATAACAACAAAAACAGTCGGAAAAGAGAAAAGGAGCCAAAAAGCGAATGAGCAATAATATTACCACGATGCCAGTGAGATTCGCAAATGAATTTCGCCGAGGCGACGCATTCATGCGTGTGGGAGCGACCCTGGACTGAAGGCACCACCCGCCGTGGTTGCTTAGTGGCTACGGCGTGTCGGGTTGCTAAACACGAGGTCGCGGGATCGGATCCCGGACACGGCGGCCGCACTTCGCTGGGGGCGAAAACACCCGTGTACTTAGATTTAGGTGCACGTTAAAGAACCTTAGATGGTCCAAATTTCTGGAGTCTCCCCCAGTACGGCGTGTCTCAAAACCAGATGGTGGTTTTGGCACGTTAAACGCCATAAGTTAATTTTAAACAATTGTGGAAACACCGAAAAATTAACAACCGGACAGGATAGTTAGAGGGTATGCATCAGCTGGATTCGTCCCGTCCGTCTAGTCTTCTATTTGGTCACATGTTCAGCGCTTCACCTTTCAAAACTTATTTTAGAAGAAAATGAAAGGAACTAACAACATCCGGAGTGAACTATACTATCGCCGTCACTGATTCGCACGTTGTGGCGGTAGCTGCTCCCAACAACTGCCGCTGCGTGCGGTCGCCTCGCCTGTCTTTTTGTCCTCCACCACACGTACACACACAGCATAGTACGCGCCACGCGCAGTCGTCGCCGATGTCAATGACGTGCGTTGTCCTCGTCCGGCGCGGGCGTTGACGCCGACGACGTCTATGCGACACACAGCCCGCTGCCAATCCCCCTTCCCGTCACGGTCTTCCGTTCGCCATTCTTTGTTTTGTTGGTTTGTCACCTGCCTTCCGTATTCTATTCTTTCTTTTTTAATAAAATCCGCTACTTAGTTCTCTCTCTCTTCCCCCTTTCCATCTTTCTTTGTTACGCACGCTGACGGAGACCGAATTCCAGCGTGCATTGCAGCTGACGTGGTCTCTTCCCGTACAACGTTGGCCAATTTTGCGTGGTTCAAGCATGCAGGTAGTATACACAACCGGGTAATCGTTAGTCGGCACCCTTTACCTCTCTTCTAAGTTTTGTTTTCTTCCTCCAGCATGCTCTTAACCTGCTCGGCATAATTCGTCTGTATGCCTTGCAAGAACACGTCGCCAGCTTCGTGGAGAACTCCTCCAAAGTACATGGTCGTTATCGCAGGCCGTTTTCCTCGCACTGTGTAATTAACGAAACCGTGCTTCACTTAGGAAGCTTTCGTCTTTCTCACTATCTTGCTTTTTTTTTTGGATCCCCTTCTTGTCTAATTGGTCGCTTTCCCTGCAAGTTCGTGCGCTAGGACGAGGAAGCGTGAAGCTTCTTTGTCCGCATCCACCCTAAACTGCATTGACTGTTGGCGCACGGTCGTGTCTGCGTGACTTGACGGCCGCACGGAAGAGCACACAGTACGGCGGTCTGCGGGACAAGACGCGGTTCCATCAAGGATGAAGGAGCACAGCGTTGACAGGCAGAGGTAGTTTTGTGGAGCAAGCCGTTAGCGCAACGGCGCGCTGACTAACAAGCTATTTTCTTGCGCTTGGGCGCAATGCGTACCTCACAAAATAATCACACGGGTGTACAGAAATCCCCCGTAGACGTTTATGTGAAGTCAATAGGTGTTCTGAAGACACTCGGCAGTCTTCGTGCGATTAGTTCTATCGCACATTTTTTTTTTTTTTTTACTTTTAGAAATACGCTGATTGTACCCTTTTGTTTGCACCGACTGGACACGTCTCACATTCATGCGATGGCCATGAGAGACACCGCGCGAGCTGAGTCCGCATACCAACGGCGAATGTAATGAAGAACGCAGATAAATGACGACGCACCACCGCAATCGCTTCGCGGCGCTGCCAATTGCCACGCATCCGAACTCGTCCGCTTTGTCTTTCGCAGCGCTGGTTGATCAGCGCTGACTCTCTGACAGCACGGGTAGCCTGCTTTTTGCGTTTCGTCATCGCACGTCGAAGCAGACCTCGCGCTGTTCCCGTTCTTCGGGCCACTCAGCATTCGAGGCGCGCACCCACACGACTGCTGGGCGGAGAAGCCCCCCTCATACGATGCCACGAAAGCATCATCCTGCCCCGCTGACGTCTCCATATATCTTCACAGCGTGCCGGGTTCAAGGCACGCACGCATAGGTGGCCACGAAAAACCACCGCTTCGTCCTCCCCTCGCGCATGGCGATGACAATGGCGAGAGTTGGCCCGTCCCTTACAACTCGCTCGACGCGAGGGGTACTCATCCGTCATCGTCGGCCTCGCCGTCGTTGCGCGGTTCTCGTGTCCGTACAACACGCGCGTCGCGTGAGAAACACGACTGCACCAGCGCCAAGCACGCACCACACTGTACGCGCGGTCCAGTATCGCATTATATGCGCCCAGCATTTCCTCCCTCCGCGCACGGGGAAGAAAAATGTCGGTGGCGCCGGCTCCCAGCTCCGTTCCCCTTCCTGTCCCGAGCGGAGAATCTGCGCGGAGTGAGAGCGATCCGACGATGATCGAGGTATTTGGGTCAGAGATTCGCCGACTCGTGGGAGGGCGGTTTGTCAACGCGCACCCGGCGCAGGAACGCGTGCATCAGCGCGAGCGCTTTGCTGTATAGCGAGCTCGCTGCTTTGACGGCGCAGAGCCTCACTTGACCCACGCAGGACGGGAACCTGCAGCCCAGGCTGATGCAAGAGTATATACGTTGCTACAGAGCACGTTTACTTCAAACGAGAGAACGACTAAATTAAATACATTTGTGGGGCTTATCGCACAAAAGCTACGCACGTACGGGCTTATTGGACTGCCAGGTTTGGTCCGTACACTTTATTCGGCGAGAAAACGACCGAACAGATAAGCCAAACCCCGGAAAAGAAGGCATAGAAACTTGCGCTTTAGTGTTTGACGTAGTAGTTCTGCGGAAACCCGCAAGGTGGAGAGGTGGAGTGTGGGAGCGAGTTATGTATCAGGCGCCGGCAAGCTGCCATGGAGTCCGTGAATATGATGGGTACCGAGGTAGTGGAAGCTGAAGGAGCGTGGGTGATGGCTGCGGCTATGGCGCGCAATTTAGCTGTGCATGGGTCCATGGGAGGAGGAATGGCTGTGCCGATGGCATGCGAATGTTGATCTGTGACAGCTGCGGCCGTATGTGTCCCAGACGTGCTGGCATCTGTGTAAAAGTAAGATTGGTGTGGATTGCGGGCAGTGTAGCGGATGTAGCATGCAGTGCGTTGGGTGCGTCGGACTGAATTTAGTAGAGGATGCATGTGCCGAGGCAGTGTTGATATGTGAAGTTGTGAGCGAGTAGCACTGGGAAAAGTAGCTTCGCGTAGAGAGGGGGCGGGTAAAAAATGGTGGCCTAGTTGCGTCAGAATGTGCTTTCCATGTGGTGTGAGAAGAAGGCGGATTTCCTGACGGCGTCTGTGGATGGCCACAAGTTCATTAACCGTGTTGTGACAGCTCATTTCGAGCAGGCGCTGGTTGCTGGCATTAATGGGAAGCCCCATAGCCAACTTGGTGCCTTTACGTATCAAAGCATCCAACTTAGTTTTCGGCTGCTGTGCAAGTCGAATGTACGGGAGATGGTAGCGGAGGCGGGATAGTAATAGGGCGTCGCAGAGTCTGAACATATCAATTTCTTTCAGCCCACGAGAGGAACTGGAAATACGACGGAGCATGCCGAGAATTTGCTCTCCCTGCTTTAGCAGGTGATTGATAGTGGTAGAGCTACCACCATCTTGTTGGATGTGGAGTCCCAAGAGGCGAATAGTTTTAGGCTGTGGTATAGGGAGGCCGTTGTGCGAGTTGTGGCCGTTGTGGTTATGGTCTAGTAGTAGTTCTTATTTGGTGGAGGATCATTTCAAGCCGATGTGGGTAGCAGCGTGATGTATGCTGTTTAGAGCATGTTGCAGGGTGTCTTGTATGTGTCCTGCCGAGCTGCGAAATTATCCAAAGGGTGATATCATCGGCGTATAGAGTGTGGTGTAAATCTGGGATGGTGACCAGCGCTCGATGTATGTGGCACATGTTGAAAAGAGTGGGCGACAGCACGGAGCCCTGTGGAATGCCACGTTGGTGATGGTCGTAGTTTGGGGATGTGACACCGCCTAAGCTGAGACATGCAGTATGTGCGGCTGCGAAGAAAGCAACGGACGTAGTTATATAGCCTGGCTCCACAGTTCGTTGCTTGGCGCTCCTCTAACATGCTGTCATGATGGACATTATCAAAAGCCTTTTCGAGGTCGACTGCAAGAATTGCCTTCAGTTGAGCGGTCCTGGGGGTGGCGAATGTTGCTTCCTGGAGTTGGAGAAGCACATCCTGGCTTGAAATGTGTTGTCCGTACCCGATAAGGGAGTGCGGGAGGTGTTGTGTAGTGTCCAGGTGTGTGTGAAGTCGGCGGAGGATTACTCGCTACATAAGCTTTCCCGCACAAGAAGTGAGGGAAATGGGTCGAAGATTGTCAGTGGTATGCGGTTTGCACGGCTTGGGGATGAAGGTGATTGTAGCCGTCTTCCATTCTCTAGGTGGTGTACCGGAATGCCAAGCACTATTCATCAGTTCAAGTAGGTTATCGTAATCTTGGTCGGCTAGGCTGCGAAGTTGGTGAACAGTAAGATTGTCGGCGCCCGACGCCGTGTTTACACGGGTTTCTGCCACAGCCTGTTTGAGTTCGGCTAACGTGATGTCCGCAGCCAGGGAGGTGTGGTTAGGTTCGTGTCCAGTGTTGTCGTTGTACGCGGGTTGCATGGGAGTGGCGATATATTTCGCCCGTAGGGCATGGTAAAGGTGGTCGGGAGATGCGTATTCGTCCAGAATTTTGCTTAGGGTCGTGCGTGCGGCGGCTTTAGTTTGAGAAGGATTAAGTAGTCCACGGTCTAGACGCCACGCCGACGCAATGTGCAGGGTGTCTATGAGTTTATCGCAGATGCTGTACCACTGCTCCCGTGTAAGACAGTCCGAATAAGTGGCAATTTCATCATTGAGGAGGGAGATGCGTTTGTGCAGGCGGCGGTTACACTTGTTTCGTCTCCACCTGCGTACAAGGCCGTGACGGGCCTCCCTAAGGTGGAGAAGATGGGCGTCCGCCGCCGGCGCATTTTCCGATTGCTTAACGAGTACAAAACGAACCGCGGACTCCTCTTCAATACCAAACCTGCAGATCTGCTTCCCATTGCCGGTGAGCGGCCCGGCTGCCTTCGAACAAATGATGCTGGAGACGTTTGTGTACCCTAACCACAGCGATGTCGATTATCGTTTGTTAGCAGAGACATAAGAGAGTTCGCCAAAACCGGCTATCCAAGAACTGCAGCTACAACAAAGCTCTAATATTAATAGTCAAACGACAGAAGCAGTAAGGAAAAGTTCAAAAAAGAGAAAAAAAAAGAAATTATATGCGACCACCTGAGGTGCAATCTGCCGCGACTTACATAAACAGGCTTCGCGCCAACAGCAGCCTAAAAACAAAGATGTGCTATATTCCCTCTCGTAGCCACCCAGTCGTTCACGCATACCGGGTGCTTCAGCAAAGACTCAAAATTTAAAAAAAATTGCCTGTGGCAGAAAGCACAATTCTAGTCCACGAGCTAGCTGGTCTACTCGAATGGGCGGACACTATTTGCGCGAGGAATTGAAATGCATAATCGACTAATTAACAAAATTTTACTAATGAAATTTTACCTAATTACGTTATGGCGCATATATTTACAAAGTTTAGCCGGGGAGTTCGCGAGGCGATCCACTTGGAACGAATTCTCAGGATGACACCATGTAGTTTCGATATATAAATTCCCGAACTTTGCGCAGAAATACATTGCGTTCCAGTTACTGTTGTGCTTCAATGCATCAAATGGCATTTTTTTAAGAAAGCAAGTGGAACGACAGTGCATTTTCACCGCAAGTTTGACGGCGCATATCTTGTAAATGGTGTCATCCACACAATTATTCTCACTTGGATATGCCTTGCAGTCTCACCCGCTAGAACTTGCAAATTGCAATAAGGTAATCAGTTAAAATTTTAATAAGATATTTTTGTTAATTGGTCGATTATGGAATTCAATTTTGCGTGCAAGTAATGTCCGCGTCTTCGAGTAGACCAGCTGACGGACTAGTATTGTGCTATCTACCACAGTCATCTTCTTTTTTTTTTTTTTAATTTGAAAGTGTTCGTTGAAACACCCTGTATATAGTATGCTTTCGAAAAGTTTGCCGCGCACATTTTTATTCGACTGTTATTACCCACGTAGCGAAAAAATAATAAAAAACCATGTTATGACAGGTTGTTTCCCCCTCGAAGTAGGTACTGTGCAACGTAAGGATTTATTTCGCTCGATTCTCATATTCACGTTTACAACAGGTTGATCTATACGTATATGAGCAGGGTCGTTCGGCCCTGTGATGGAGCACGAAGAGAGAGAGAGAGAGAGAGAGGAAGAAATGGTTGGAACAGAATTTTCACGTTACCGCAGTCCTGGGAAATGCATTTAAATGTGTGTCTATGGTTGTGCCAGAGGTGTTTGAAGAACACTTCCGACTGATCAGGTGGGCGGAGACAAAGTGAGAGACGAGACACAGGAAAGCTTTCAAAATGTTAGAGGAACAAGGACAGGCATGCGTATAATGTCTAATAAGAAACGCAGCAGCATGCGGGAATTTAACATCACCAATGATGGACATGTCTGATTGCGAGTCTTTCTGTCGCAGTTACAGCAACATCAATGGCGAGCGATGGATGGTTGAAAACACTGCCTTGTTCGCAACATCTTTAGTTATTATATATTTGTCTTCCGTTACGCTTTGTGTGAAAGTGAAGGTTTTAATTATTTATTTTATGTGAAAATCATTATCACTGCCGACTTTTCCCGTATACATTAGTAAAAACTACGATGTGCCTGCTGATTCTCATGTGTTTCACGTCTTTAATGTTCGTGGATGTATGCGTGCAACTTGCCTTTCAGGGATTTGTGAATCTAGTCAAGCTGCCGATTCAAGTAGCTCGACTAGATTCCATTCCAAGAGTGCGTTCTGGAAATAAAAGGTATTTGAATTGAACAAACACAGGCATACAAGGAAACAGAGATAACGGAATGCGACGCTGCACGTAGCATGAGGTGTAAGATGAGTCGTCGTACGATTATCAAGGGGCAGGTTGCCATCCGGCTCATCACAGTACAATGCTGCACAAAAATGCATGGGTTCTTCGGAGAGAATGGAATCGTATGCCTGGAACGTACAGTGCGTCACTCTGGGATTATGTGTCTCGCCAGTTGTACTTGATAGTTATTTTATTTATCGTCTTTATTGAAGTGAAAAAAGATATATATACTTAAATTTAAAGTGAGTAAAAATTAGGAGGTTTACGTTACATTGTGCTCCGCGTGTCTTATTTGCACGCCTGCCATCAAACTACTGTTATTGCTGGTTCTGTTAATGAATGGTTTTTCCATTGTATTCGGCTGGCATTGTGTCTGGATATGACTGGGTGCGTCACGGCCTCAACTGTTCTACCGCCTCGGACATCGCGTGCTAGCCACAGGCTATGGGTCCACCAGTTTCTACATATATATCGGACCGCGACGTTTAATACGAATAAATTTGGTTTTGTACAGGCCTACTGATCAGTCCGGGGCCCGTGCACTACTTGGCCAAGACAGTCGCTCAGCCAAATGAGCAATCGGGGAGACTAGAGGTTGGCCAGTGCAAAGGTCGGTTGTAATCTTCAACTAGAAGTTCCGGAAGCTGGAGTTCTTTGAGGGGCACCTACCTATAAGTACGCGAGCATTGTTGCATTTCATCCCCATCGAAATGCGGCCTCCGCCTTCGGTATTCGAACCCGCGACCTGGAGCGCAGGAACAGCGGAGCGCCATATATCCACTGGGCATATATCCGCGGCGGGTACTTGCGTGAGTGATTAACTGCGAACGCTTTTGCCAGGTCAAAGAACTATAGCGTGGATCGCGTCCTGTGCGTTGGGCCCCTCAGTTGCGACTAAGAAATGCTATGCGCTGCAGTGCGATGCACTCAACAGCGTAAAATTGAAGTGGAGGGAAGTGTAGACCCTGCAATGGATGGCGTTTCTGTTAACATTATTATTATTTTTTTCATTGCATCCCACGCGCAAGTACATACGCTTTATAAAAAAGAAACGCCTTTTTGCTCAGCGGTGCGTTGATAGCGGCTAGCGAACCGCGAAGCGAAACAGAGACGGGGGACGCAAATCAAACAGCGGGGAAAATGAAAAGAAGAACAAGCTATGGCGTGTCGTGTGTGTGCAGAAAAAGAAAATAGAAAACAAAAAGGCAGCGCGGGGGGGGGCGTCACCCATCCAGTTCTCCTGCGGGCGCTTTTTGTTCCCGCGTGCCGCTTTAGAATTTCCCGCTGGTATCTTTCGGTCTTTGTGTGCGCGACTCGGGCTGTCACGCCACTGCTCACAGCGCCGCGCCGTGCGCGCCGGTCTTTGTTGCCGGGATTTGACAAAGCAAGGACGCAGCAGCAGTTCAAACGCGGCGGCAATCTTTGAATAAAGGCCTCGCCACCGATGATGTAATCGCGCGTTTGAACAGGGGGCTCTCCACGACCCAACCCCCTTCCCGTCCGGTCTGCATGCCTGCCTGTCGTTGCACGGCGCGTAAAAGTGTGCGATAGTAGTACGTAGTAGCGCAATCGCCTCGCTGGCTGTGTCTCCGCTTGTCGACGGGAATCTCCGCGCTGGCTCGGCCGAGCGGCCCTTCATTGGCCTCGTCGCGCGCGGGCCGAATGAATTCGAGACGGGGAGTGGCGCGAACCCCGCACGCGCGACCGGCGCTGGCGTGGAATCGCGGAACAAATGTCGAGGAATGAACGGGAGACGCGTCGAGTGCGTGGAAATGAACGGGACGGATTCCGCGGCTGCGCCGCCCCGAGCAGCTGGGCGGGCCGCATTTCGGCGCAAGCTGAACTGCGTAGTCCCGAAGTGCGGCATCCCTCGTGTCGCGCGCGCGTGTGTGCGTAGAAGAAATTCAGCCGCACGCTGCTTCAGAACCACAAGGGCTTCTGAAGCGCACCACACCACGGCGTCGAGCCAGTATACAGCGGCTCGAGTTTCCAGGCAACAATCGGCAGCTGCATGCCTTACGAGCCACCGTACGTCGGGCGGCTACCGCGACCGCCAAAGTGGCGGTTAGCAGAACGCCCGTTCACACTCGAGTTAAACGACTTTTACGGGACACAAGAGGTATACGGCATCATCGCACCGCCACCGTCTTCCCGCCACGTGGATTCGGCCGCAGGTGAAGCTCAGAAGGCGTTTGCTTGGTCGCGCGGTTGCTCCGGGCGTACGAAACAGCGATAGGACGACCAACGGAGAGAGTCGACCTCTGGCTGGCTAAGCGACTCGGGGACATAAATGAAGAACACGCGCCGCCACTCGTCGTTGAGCATTTACTGTGCAGCCGACGAGCGTAGTCATCGTAGGAATTCGTATGAATATCGTCGATGACTCGTCAACCGATGGCGAGTAGGTCCGTGAACTTGTTTCTATACGTTCGACGCTACACACATACGGGCTTCTTATACGGGCTTCCCGAGTATCGGCAACATGGCTGCCTGCGCCACTTCCTGCGGCTGACACTCACCGCGTGAAATGCCTCGCCGTTCTCCATGGCGCGCATTAATGCATCTCGCCTTCCTCGCGCCCGCCGTTCGCAGGCGCATGCGATTCGCTTCAGAAATGCGATGAAATATGAGCCCCTGTTGCATTCACATAAACGCGGCTACGTAGAGTCATGAGCGTGCGGTGTATACGTTCGCAACGCGTGCAGTGTACCGGTCCCGTCCCGTACTACATAGCCGCACGTGCGACGTTGCGAGAGCCGAACCGCTCCATGTGTGACATGTCGCGGCGCGCCAAGGAACGCAGCAGCCGCAGCTGCGTCTCGGCGGGTCTGCAGCCGCACGATGCCGGCAGCGGCGGGCGCGCGCGAGGCGAGTGAAGCTCGGCCTCGGCGAGAAGCGCCCCTGTCGCGCGGGAGCTGCTGGTGGGAACGCGCGTCATGTCAGCCACGGGAGTCGTGGGCTGTTCGCGGATATGTCTAACCTCCGTGTTTTTTTGCCTTCAGACATCGCTGCCGGGGTAATAAAGCGAAGCTTTCTTTGCCCCTTCCTTCCGCTTTCCCACTGCTGCTGCTGTTCTCACGCCGCTAACGCCGGCCACGTCAGGACGAAGTTGAGACTCACGCCACTAACGTCGGCCGCGTCGGGACGTGGTTGAGACGTGGCCATGTCACAAAAACATAAAAGGCGTGCACTGTCGGTGCTTTGTTTCATGATATTTGTTTATGAGATGTCATTCTCTAAATTCCGAGGAATAACTTTGTAAAGAATGTAAGACAAGGTATGCGCCACGTGGAGGGCCTGCGCAGTTGTGGTTCAGAATGATTATGCGCCAAGAGAAGCCTGCGGCATCGACACCGGAATTTCTGCGACACGGGGCCCTTAACGCGTTCGCGTTAGTACACGACAGAAGTGTGGCACAAAGGAAAGACAACCAGAGAAGTTCGAGTCAAGATTTACGCCGCGTCGCATCTGCACATTGCCCTCTGGACGCCTAACTAGGCGTGACCCCTCACAAATGCTGCGCAGGAGCAGCCGCGCTAATTGTCTCCGTGCTCACCTGCAACAGCAACGACAGTAGAGGGAGGAGGTGGGGACAATGTTAGCGAGGGAATAGAGAGAGAGGAGGCAGTTTTGTCAGCTGCAACACTACAACCCAGAATGGCGCCGAAGCGTACGCTTTTTGCTGACGAGACGAAGGCTCGCATAAAGCGTCGAAAGGAGCAAGAACCACAAACACAAGCGGAGCAGGCAAAGTAACATTTCACCTCCCGTCACGACTCTCGTATGACGTCGATATATCACCGCCAAATAACGTCAATGAACGCAAACAGCAGACAAAGCTGCGCTCACATCGATTGCCACAATGCCTGGTATCTGCATATTCTTTTTTTTTATCGGAGAGTTTTAGAAACAAAGCCCCCAATCGGCTTTGCACGCCCACGAACGCAAACTTATTTTGTAAGGCTTGGCACTAACTTTGGGTGCCCTATTTCGATATCTTTCTGTTATGCAATTTATATTTCTTAACTTCCTGGCAATCTTATTTTTTCTAAAGGCGCGAAGGCAGTGAGCCTCTGTGCGCATGCATTATCACTGCGAACTGTCGCATTTATGACGCAATCTTTCGAGAACGGTCAATTTGCGACGCCAGACGGACGCAATTTAGGGGCCCATTCACGTGTCCGCTTGCAGACGCCGTATACAAGACGCCACAGAGGTCCGTATCACGTCTTACAGGAAACTACGGGCGCAGCTCGCTCGCCGGGATGACGCACGCGGCCGCCAGGCGCGCGCCCCGCCGTGAGCGCCGCGTCGTCTCAGCGGGCGCCGTCGGCGGACGAACAATGCGCGACGATCGAGAGCGCCGCCGGGGCTGGCACGCGCTCGGCCACGCGTGCGTGTACGCTGCACGCGGGCTGAGCCCGTTCCGCATGCGCCACCTACACCGCGGAGATTATGTACGGTCACTGATGTGCTGTCATTGCATTACAAGAACTAGAACTGGATTCAGAAGTGCAGAACGTTGAACACAGAACATTTCAGAGTTCCGCTGTAAGAACAAGCGCAGTGCCGTGTCAACTACTAAATTCAACAAATCGAAGTAAGCGCATTGTTATTACAACGGTATCGCGCCCCTTTCAAATTCAACATCGCACTCTATGCGCGCCTTTCCGTCGAATTTGCCGCATTGCGCGGCCACCACTGTCGCTAAACTATAGTACGACCACGTTTCGATTGTGTTGTGCGTTTGATTCGAGGAAAATTACGCCACTGCAGCGGGAGTGTGCGTCGAACGTCGGTTCCGCGTACAATCACTGCGTGCAGCTCGGTTTTATTTTATTTTTTTATTATTATTTTTTTTTACGTGGGCGCAAGGAATGTCATCAGACAGGACAATCCCGCTACACTATGCGTCGAGTAACTGGAGAGAGCGCCAAGTATTTGAGGGACCACGGGGCTTCGACGTGCGCGGGGGCCTTATTAAGGCGAGATCCTTTCTAGGCTCGTGGTGATGTTCATGTCAGCGGACCTGACCGCCGGAGTGTCCGCCGAAGCGTCATCACGCCATACGAAGACAGATAAAAGGATGAAAAATGATTGATAACGTTATAATAGAGCTTGGTAGAGCTTAATAATGACTAGTAATGGCTAATAATGACTACCAATGGCTTGTAACGACTACCAATGACTCCGAAATGACCAATATGTGTAACGACGGCTTGTAATGACCACAATTGATTACAAATGACTAAAAATGTTTACTAGTGAACAGTAATAACTAAAAGAAAGAAGAAAAAGAGGCGAATGATAAGAGGAGCGAAAGTAGGCTTTCGCCGTTCACCTCTTAAGAGATCTTAAAAGACGCTGCGATTTTTTCGACTGTGCTTCGGCATTCGCTGTAACCGGGCTTGAGAGCAGCTCCTGCGGTTCCTCGCCCTAATTAAGCGCCACCTCGAGTTCGCCGAGACGCCTCAAAGCGCTACCATGGAGTGAGGGACAGTGTGCTAGAAGAGAAAAAAAGAAGGAAAGAAACTGCGTGCCAGACATTCCACAGAGGAAAACAAAAAAGATAAGACGTTAAAGAAAATAGCAGCAAGGGAGAGTAAAATGGGGGGGGGGGGGGGGCATTGAACCCGGCTGGACATTGAGTTTCCCCTGGCTGCAGTCTTCCCCGAGAATGACGCTGGTGCGAGCAGCGCTGAAGATGACAAATCAGGCTGGACGCCCGGCCTTTTGTTTTCCCCGCTAATGGCAGCCCTGCGCCGACGACGGCCGCGCAGCTCTACGTCCATTGTTCCCGCTCGGGAGGCCGCGCGCCGGCCAAATCTGAGCGGCGCGCCTTCGGCCGCTGCGAGTACACGCACGCACGCGCATCCTGCCGCCACGCAGGGCGCCACCTCCTCAGGGCGCGACCGACGTACAGTTACTGTGCACACGGCTTCCGCAGGGAGCCCGCGAGCCACATACTGCAACTGTAGACCGACCGGCACGATGGCCACCCCCTCATGCATGTCCTAACAACAACGCGCTGCTTTCAATTCTATTTCACTCATACGCGATGCCAGATATAAAGTCAGGCGCATGTATAACTGCGTGGCGGAAGTGGCTTAAGCACTTCGGGAGGGGTCTTGCAGGGACAGCGCCGCCATTACGACTTAATTCTGCGCTTGACTCGCTGACATATGTTAGTATGAACGTGTTATATGCTTCGATATATATATATATATAAAGTGTCGTCCTATAAACAGTAGATTCCCACAGCGATAATTTCGGACGCTGTCCGAATCCCGTAACCTTCCCTCAGGTCACGGCTCTGTTTAAGCATATCCTTGCGGCAGGCTTTCGTAAACATGTACACTTATTTGACCTCGACCGCTGTGACGTCACAGACGACGAAACCCGCCCGTGAAGTGTGTTTCGAATACCCCGAGCTGACGTGAAAAGTCGGGATGTAGCGTCAACATGCCAACATGTGCCACACAGACGGTGTTACACCTCCAACTTTGCGTTTAAGCAAGGAAAAGAGGCTTTCGCCTTAACAAGCATGATGAGAGCGTTATACTCTCACAACGCACATGGATATACTGCCTTCCACATCGAACCGGGGTATAAAAAAGAAAAGAAAAATTAGATTTTCACGTTCGCGTCGAGCCGGTAATAAAAGAATGATGCTTTCCTAGCGCATTTTAAACGGACATCATAATGGACTTCTGTCTAAAGGCAAAAATGATCGAAACTACTGGGGCGAGTATTCAAACGCTCTCTGTCAATTATTATCTGTGAAATAGGAGGAGGCCGGAGCAGAAAATCAACGTATACGCTTGGTCATTTAGTCTGCTTCCTATCTGCACGACCCATTGTGGTGCTGTTTACAAATATGCATCTTGTATTGCGTCGGTGAATCTTATTGCGGCGGCACGCAATCGTCGAGCCTGCTGCGGCCCTTGGAGCTCTAACGCTGATAATGCGGGTGGAACGAGGATTAATCAGACAGTTCCCTCCCCCTTGATTCTGCAGGGTGTGTGCGTTCAGGAAGTGAACGCACCTATACATAGGGATGTAGCCAGCATGGACGCGTAGCACCATATATTGACGTTCAAAGCGCAAGAAGCTTTCAATAGGCAGGTGGTCTGGAAACACTCACAGCCCTCCGTGAGTAAAAGGTTTTCACCGAGTCAAGGCTTGTCCCATACCGACTGAGGACGGCACCACGGTTGCATAATATGGACCGTGACCCGTCGCCGAAAGGCGCCAGACTCAAAGCAGTGAGGAGACGGGTCCGCTCATTATGTACACCATGCAAAGGGCACGCCACGACCTGTCCGCGCAGTGTGGTACGGCTTCCGCATATAGAGGGCTGTCATCAAATTTGCTGATCGAGAGACGCCTATGGCTTTCTTATTGGAGGCATCGCTTGGCCGACTGCGTGTATACAGCGTGACGCGGACAATTCCGTGAGCACAAGTCGGCTGCTCAAGTAGTACAGATATGGTCTGCTAGCGGCAATGGACCCCCCCCCCCCCCCTCTCCGCCATGAAACTGCAACCCGCAACGTACTCCAAGCCCCCACGCACACATCCACGAACAGACTGAAAGGTGCACCCCGTGTGGCCAGAAGCAGCCGTCAAACCCCCAACATAGTTTGTTAGGCCAAAACAGCAATATAGACTGGAGGACGCAGCTGGTCTCCCGGCAGCTTCTTAAACGGGCTCGAGGGTTCTGCGCGCATTCGACACAAGCCCAACAGGGCGGCTTCCCGACAGTGCAACGAGGCCCGCCAAGAGACGACAAGGTCTGACTCACAGTGCGCGATCAGCGATTTCACCGTCGAAAACATACTAAGACGAATCCGAGAAGTAGTTCAGATCACGAGTGCTGCTTCCGACATTGTCAATTTCCGCCATATTGGCGCGCTCGCCATCTTGTCACCTCTAGTTCGCTCAGAGGGCGGAACTTGGCAGTGACCAGAATCCACCCGAAGAAACTGGTCAGCCAGGCCTCTCCTCCACTGTATAGACGATAAATTCGCAGGTACATCGCTTATGCGGACGGCGTAACTCTCAGCGTTACCGGGAAGGAACGAATCTGTCCGCAGGGGTATAAACGCTTCCAGCGCTACCCAGACATATAGGAACTCGCACCGGGCGTGCCAGCAGGCGAGACGCGACCGCCCTGACCCGACGGCTTCGGGGACGGCAAACAATAAGAGCCACGGCAACGACCCGCCACGGCCAACGGACGGCCTGCACTCCTCATGCTGCCATGCAGCGCGCCGTTATTAACGGGCGACGCCGATGGGCAGTAAACATCGCGCCCGCGAAATCAAAACGCCCGCCTCGCTTCGACGTCCGTTGGCGTTCGCTGCCAGCAGCATCCGGCCGGCGGTGCATAAACGAGAGTTGTGGGCCAACGCGCCGGACACACGACGACGACGAAGCGCCGTCCCGCGACAGAAGAGACGCGTTTCGTTTTTCTCTCTTTCCTTCCTATTTTTTTTTTTTTTTTTTGCGACGGCCTATAACGACGGCCGCGAAAACAGAAAAGAAGGATAAAGCGGTTTACGACGCCGTGGCGTATGTAATATATCGCAAGAGCCAAAGGCGCATGCACGTGGCTGTCCCCCCCGCGCCGCTGTGTGTATACTATATGCGCGGGCTATTAAAAGCAGTAGCCGGTTTCTCCCGCACAGCCGTACGAGGAAAACAAACGTGCACGTAACTGAGTCCAGTCTTCATGCGCAGCTACGTGTACAGGATGCGCTCGTTCGAAACAAGTGGTGTGCGGATATATACTACGGTTATTACGGCGGAAATATTTGCGCAGCCAGCGTTTCCGCGCACACTGCATCCGCTGCGCGTTCAGTGGTTCGACACTGCTGAAGAACCTCTCCTCGACGATGCTACTGATTTTAACGCAATAGCGTTAAGGAGCCCGCGTCGCAGAAAGTCCGGCGTCGGACATCGCCACGACAAAAAAGATTTTCGAACGAAATTCCAAACCACGCCTACCCGACCACTTCTCTAACACCAAAGTTGCTCATACTTTGTCTTTCATTCGTTACAAAGTTATTGCTCGGAATTTTGAGAACGGCAGCCCACAAACAAATGTAATGAAAAAAAAGAAGAGCACCGACAGCACATGTGCGTCGGTTCTGAGCTCTTCTCAAAGTGAAATGTTAAAAGTGCGAAACACGAGATCGACCCACGCAAGAGGCCGCGTTTCTACCAGAAAGCTCGCCTTCGTGCACAGAGTACGCAGCCAGAGTTTCCCGGTAATCGTTACGGTCACATATGCTGCAGTTGCCGGGAAGCATGAAAATCAGTAAGGAGTCTTTAAACGCTATCGCGTTCCGCTCTTAAAGGCGAAACTTTAGCGCCCTCCAAATTTTTTGACAACCGTTCCCGCACGTCTGCCTATATTTGCACATCTACGTCCTGGAAGCAAGCCAATAATCTATAGATATTGAAGAGCGAAGATATATCACGCTCAATGGCACACTGCAATACAATTTCCCCACACCTTGTTCTGGCTATAGTGACACGTGTACTTCTTTATCTGTCTCGGGTGAGCGCTTTTTCACCGGCTAACAAAGCTTAAACGTTACTGCTCAGTGCAGGACGCGCCTGCATGCATGTATCGGAAGTTTCTTGAATGCTATCGATGGTTCTATGCGTTGTCTGTTGTCACCGAACCTTCTGAAAATGACTGTATGCGTGACGCGAATTGTGTAGTATACTTTCTAGAAGACACGCGGGCGCCTGCGATTATTCTGGAACATTCGATGGCTCATGTATAAAAGCCGGTGCGCTTGACCAGCAAATCAGAATTCGACGATCGCCGACAGTGTTTGCCGCGATCGTTGTGCTTTGAGTGTAACTTGCTTTTGTGGGCACAGGTTCTCCCAATAAAAAGTTAGTTTCGTCATTCACAGTTTTGCGACTGTTTTCTTCATCGTCACTACAACGTGACAATATATTAGCCTCGATCATCACGGTAATTATAATACTCTGCAGGCGCCTTATAGACTGCGTTGCTTCCCTAAAGAGCTTTACTTTAGTCTCACAACGTACACATTATATACAGACACTGGTTGATTGATAGCTTTAGAACATAAGCCTACATACTGTCATGACATGCCTCTAGACTACACATTTGGATAAGCAAACTAAACGTTTGCAAGGGACTAGAATGCAGGACGCGGTTTATCGAGAATACATTGCGTGATAAAGTTAGGACGGACGACGAAAAAGAAACAAAAAATCGAGTAGTGATTTAATCGTAAATGCACACCGAATTCCAAAGTGTTGTTCAGGAGCTCATTCGACAAACGTCCTGCCTCTGCGAGAAGAGCAAAGTGCAATTGACGGTGGTCCGCAATAGATTACCGTCAGGTGCATTATATATATATATATATATATATATATATATATATATATATATATATATATATATATATATATATATATATATATATATATATATATATATATATCACCTGACCGATACCTCGAATACTACCGGCCTCCCACACATCACCCACTTTTTTTTAATATATATTTCGCTTTGACCCACCTAGAGCACGTGCAACAGTGCGCAGAAAGGAAGTGCGTTCACTCACTCAGACAGCCACGACGCACAGTGCGTGTTCACACAAGCTGGCGCGCCGCCACCGTTTTGCACGGGAGGCTTCCCTAAGTGTGCACACAGTGGGGCAACGTGCAGGCACGTACGAAGCTCGCGAGCCCGGCCAAGTGGAGCGACGTGCTTCCTCTTCGCTAATGCGACCATTTCGGCAGCCGGTGGCGATTTTGTTGGAACCGCCGTAAAAGAGCGTGGACAAGCACCGTCACTGTTGCGCAATGACGAAGCGTCGGAGCGAAGTGGCCGGCCGCACGCTGCGCTATGCGGCGCAAAATGCGTCAGCCCGGAGCATGCGTCAGTCACGAGGCCGGTGGCAAAAGCGCACGCAACAGAAAGAACGCATCTCTCGATTGCGCTTGCAATCTTCACGCCTTCGCGCACAATGCTGCGGGCGAACGCGCTGCTGCACTGCTTGCGCGCGGCACGGCGTCCCCGTGACGACGATCGCGTATCGTTACGTTAACTAACTACTCGGCGTACAACGTTTCTGTCTCTGACCGCAGCCTTTGCGGCATAGCATGCGCGCGGACCGTATATACGCTCTCTCCACACGCACCTGCGGTCTCCGCGCCGGCGATTGTACACAGCGGAGCGTTCATGCATATATATACATAAGCGCGCTGTCATATGTATATATCCGCAGCGCTAGACAGCTCACGTTTTACGTCACGTCGAAGCGCGACACGCCTTCATCACTACAACTCGCTATCGCGACGTGGCATAAACATGTCATTCGCTCCACTCGTGGAACGAATGCCAGAACGAGCAAGAAAAGAAAAGAAAGAAAGAGCTCGGGCTTGGGTAAACGCTGATCGCAGAACTGTTTAATCGGGAACGAAATTGCAATTTTCATGTTCTTGTACTCGTTCGCGATCACATCTCACGAGCGCCAGTTGCTGGCAGATATCTTGCGGCCACCGGAAACGCCAAGCCCGTCCCGGACAGCGCTGCAGAGACAAGCGGATTTCGTTTCTCGATCGGTCGTCTATAGCACGCGCGTGTTCTTGTATTTGGCTGGCTTTCTCTAAAGGCAAGTACAAGAAGCTTCATCAATGGTACACTCCATTCCATACATAGCAGTCAACGCTGTGAAAGCTACGCAAGAAGTTCGGTGAAGAGACGTCGTCACTCCGCGCGTTCCGTCCATGCGTCGCTGCGCGTCAACAGCGTTCGCTCGCGTGAGCATGCACGTGAGGCTCCTCGCGACTGGTTGCAAATAAAAAGAACCCGAAAAGAACAAGGCATTAGCAGTCGTATATCACAGTATGCTCGCTTCTAAGGGTTAGAACTTGTTTCATTCAATACTGTGCCTATACAAACAACAGTTGCGCACAAGTGGGGTCAGAAAACATCGAACTGTATCCAAGTGCGAGCGAAGCCACTGCAAGTCGTCTCTCTAGCCTCCACAGCGTCGACTGCTATGTATGGAACGGGGTATAGTTGCAAAACACTTTAGTGGGCCATTTTAAAATCTGATATACAACTTTCGTGTTGGCGCTTCGTTGGTGAAGCCAACACTGAAAAAGTTAGCTAATGAGTTATACCAGTTATTTGACTTTGCAGAACGAAAAAAATTCTGCAAGCTAGGCCGCGCGACTCTCAACACCACAGAGTTTACATTTCAGACCCCCGCCCTCCCCCCCCCCCCTCCCCCTCCAGCTATAGCACAGTCAGTAAATTTAAAACACTGGTAACATTTAGATGGGACAACCTGCATTGCGCTGCCGAGCTAGCGATGGCGCATTCGATCCCGCCCTTAATCCTGCTAAGCAAGGAGACGCTCCCGCGCTTAGACGAAGGAGATTACACCCCCCCCCCCCCCCCCCCCCCCCCCCGCTGTACGGCGTCTCTCCTGCGGCGAACGCTAAACCCCGCAAATTGATCGAGGCCTCTCCCGCGCGCAGAACCGGCAGCTCGTCGCGAGTAGCTAGCAGATGGGCTCGTTGTTGCGTCGGCTCGCGAAACGCGTGTGCGCAGCAGGCGTCTCCCGACTGCGCGACCCCCAACGAGGCTGTCGCGCACGTCGACGACTGCCACGCTTTTAGTCACAGGGCGTCCAAAAAAGCGCACCGTCACTCGGGAGGCGTGACGGAAACAAGGAAGAAGGAGAACCGGCGGCCAAGACGAGAGCAGCGGCCCAAACACGAGCGCGCAACAAAGGAGTCAGCCATGCAGTGCGACACGTGGAACGCAACGCAGCCAAGCAAGCCAGCCAAGCCGCCAAACCTAACCGCGACGCGCACACTACGCTGCAGCTAAAACAGCGGGCGCCCGTGCGAGCGAGTGCGTCACGCCGTCGGCGACAAGCTTCCGAGTCCGCCTCGTTGCTGCCGCCTGTCCCGCCGACTTCCGCGACTTTCTCTGACGAGAGCGTCCACTGCTACTAGCGCGACGGATGGACGCGTCCCTGTGGCGCATCCGCGCGCTTGAAGCGTTCGCTGCGGTTGCAGCGAGAATGTGCAGGCCGGAAGGGAACAATTGTTACTTTAAGGCGAAAGCCTTAGATGGCTCGTGGGTCGAAAAAGCCGACCTCAGGCGTTATATGGTAGCAAAATTCACGGCACCGAAATTCATAGGGAGCCGAACCCACGACCTGTGCTGTTACTTACGGCGAATTCAATTTATAAGAAAGCGTAAAGCCGAGGCAAAGAAGCATCAACACCATCTGTGCTGTTTGTTAATTAAGACAAGGTTATTTAAGGCGCACCTAATTAGGCTATAGTTAAGGCATTCGAACCCACTACCCCTGGTGGCAGTCGAACCCGCACATTTAGTGTGTATTACGGCGACGTTAATGAAGGCACGATTAATTAAGGTAGAGTTAATTAGTGCACTCTAGCCCACGACCTTTGCATGGTGGCAGAAATGTATGAGGACAAGAACGCATTTGAAAGAAAGTGTCAAGTGACGTAATGAATGTCTCAGGAGCGCTCGGGCTTCTTCTGCCTTCATGCTCTTTAGCGTACGCTAAGTGACTGCTGAAATGGCAACTCGGAGTTGGGGAACAGAGCTTTGCGGAAAGTTCTCGGTCATTTTCACTGCGTTGCGAAGCATATTCTCAAGAGTGCGGTCCCCTTCGCACTTTTCCCAAGGTCAGTTCATCGCTGCTAACATTTTATCAGTATTGTTAAATGTGTGGTAAGGAAACGTTGGTGTCATGGCTGATGCATGTTGTTCCTTTTCGCAGTAAACAGACAGGTACAAATTGATTAGATCACAAGTTTCGAGACTTCCTAATAGATAGTGACCTTATGCAATATCTCTGGAGGGGACAACCGAGTAACAAAGACAGGCTACTTTGCTCTGTTGCCTTCAAGAATGTTGCTCCCAACTAGCTCGGATTCAGATAGTAGGGAAGTCTCACTGAAACACGATCAATCGCAAATGTGTTCATAATCTGATTTTGCCCACGCTCGTGCGAAGTTAGACCAATCGTTTCTGCTTTATTTGATGGAACGAATACCGTTAATGCATTACACGTACAGTGTTTGTAATCATGCACTTTATTCTTCGTTGTGTGCGAAGTTCTTTTGTATATTTCATGCATAGTGACATGTATAGCGTGCGTGCGTGCGTGTGCGTGTGTGTGTCACTTTTGCGTAATTTTATACAATGAAGAAAAAAAGACGGAGAAGGAAAAAAATGAGACAACCGGAAGAAAGCATAGAAAATGAAAATAATAAGATACACTCATAGTACTTATGCATTAAAACATATATACGCTATTAACAGCGTTACCTCCATGTACAGATATAAAACAATACAATAATTTTACACCTAACCCCCTCCCCGTACAAAATTATCTGTTATGGGCCATTTTATAAAATCTTTTGTAAGCCATTTGTATATTTATATACCAAAAATAAAATTAATTTAATTGTATAAGATTACATATAATGAAGATACACTTAGTCCTAACATGAATAACAAAACAGATTAGCTAATTTCGTGATCAGTGTTACCTCATGTGTAAATACAAGTTGATGTATTATAAGTAATACAAGGTGATGATTTTGCGCATACAAAAAAAAAAGAAATTAGAACTACACGAGCCGTACAATAAAACATCAATAAATGTACCTACATATCAACATACAATGGCGAAGACAAAATGAACAAAAAAAAAGTTCCGGCAGTCAGTCATAATACACGTTCTAGAAAACGTTATGCATGTTTACTGGTTTTTAAAAGATAGTAGTGCTCGATTACATAATGTTTTAGTGCGCTCTTAGAAATGTTTTTTCTATATCAGTGCTCTCTCTCGCAATTTTACTGAGCAAGCTTCGTACAAGAAATGATAACCTGCTGAATCCATATTTGGTACGGGAAAAAGGTAACAGCCAATTTTCTTTATCTCTGATGTGATATGAAACCAGGGTGGGCACTGTAAGGTTACATAAGTGCATTCCTTAGTTGTCCGAGTTTATTTTCAGTTATTTGGATAGCCGGCCCTCCGGGGGCAAAATTTCCCACGATCTCTTTATTTAATATCGACAAAACGTAATTCTGAAAATGAACTGCTGTGACATCACCATCGTCTTTCTTAGAAAAATCTATATTTAATTAAAATTAAATTCGGGAGTTTTACGTGCCGATACCACTATCTGATTATTTGATTATGAGGCACGCCGGAAGGGGGTCTCCGGATTAATTTTGACCTACCTACCTACCTACCTACCTACCTACCTACCTACCTACCTACCTGCCTGCCTGCCTGCCTGCCGACTCCGTCGGTCCATTCACCTCCGATCATCCGCTCCTCCGATTGACCAATGCAGGCTTTAGCTCCCACAATGCTCCGCAGTAACACGAGCGCTCTGACGAAAACGCCAGCCGCAACCGCTCAAAGTCCGAAACTCAGAGCGGACGCTGTCCGGCGGAATTGGTATTCGAGCCGGCAGGCATTGCTCCTCGCATAATCACCGCGTCCACCCTGGCGCCCCTCTTCCACATATTCAGATTGAGTTCGCTCAGCGTGCATTGCAATCAATATTTTGGCACGGCGGCACGGAAAGAGGCTGGAAGATAACCGCACGAGGCGGACCCCGCACTTCAGAGCCTTCTTTTTTTGTTCGTTTGCTTTCTGCTCGCTGACGCGCGAATCGCACGCTGTGACTGCATGCAAATTGATTCGATTCGCGAAACTCTTCAGAGCTGGGCGAGCGGCCAAAAACGGCAAAGTGAAGGCGGCGGCGGCAGCGACGTATGCGCGCGTGCAATATCTGCCGCGAAGTGACGCGCGCCCAGCGAAGGCAACGCTCGCCTCCTGAGCTTCCTCCACGCTTCCTGCCATCGCTGCAAGAATGTATCCCGAAATTCCCGAATGATCACCAGCTGTGCCCGTATTCTGTAACGTTCCATTTATTTATTTATGTATTTATTTATTTATTTATTTATTACGTCCTTCCTATCGCGAGGAGTGCCGATCCCAGCGATAACGGCAGCGTGGAGACGTGCGATCGAGTCACGAGCGAGCCAGTGACGAAAGGCGAAAAAAATGGGAAACCAAATGCAACAGGGTTTCCATGCGAAACGTCCCACACATCAAAAAGCGACCATCGCCGATTCTCTCGGAAAAACTGATCGAGATGGCTATTGTATTTCTCACGAAAAAAAATTATTTTCTGGTGACGTAAGCGCTCTTTGAAGATTTCCCGAAGAAGCAAATGTCGGTTGGGGGTAAATTACATTAAACTCAAGTGCAAAAGAAGGTACAATGACAAATCTTTAGAATATTCGATTGGCATCGTTCTTTCACGTGACGTCATAGGTGAACACCTTTATAAGCTTGCCTCGTTTAGTTGGCTCAATAAGAATGCAAAAACATTGTGCGTTATAATTAATTTTTTTTTTGCATAAACATCGTTACTGTTTCAGCAGCAATAATTCTTTAGCGCTTTCTCAAATAGTTAGTTTCTGCTAGCACCCAAATTCAGCATATTTTTCCAGAAAATTCGTGGTCGTAGCCACGACATAGGACGGTGTTTAAGAGAGTAGCCAACGGTGTAGCACGGAAGCTTCATAAAAAGGCACACGGCGCCGTACAATGCTGCATCAGAAGATCTCCGGAGGCAATCGGTGCTTCGGCCAATGAGGAAGGAGAACAGACCAAAATGTATTCGTCCGTTTTTCCTCGCCTGCTACCGACGCCCGTAGCATCCGATGGGCCCTTCGTAACCCCACACACAACTGGGGCGCACGAGCAGACACGCGAATTATGCGCACACCTCGCGCAAGCACCTGTGCGCCCGTACCTCGGCTCTGCTAAACATCGCTCGCCAGACAGAGCGTAGTTCAGTCAAATCAACTTTTTTTTTAGAGCGACACGCAGCCCGTGTCGGAGCCCCGAAACGGCTGTATGACCAGGTCGTCGCTGCAAACACGCAGCCGGATGCGGGCGTCGGTGAACGGCTTCCAATGCTTGCTGCCGACGTGCTGCTGCCACTGTGGCGCTGCAATCGTCGAGCCGCCACGGGAATGATGGGAAGTACATGGATTTGTCCGAGCTTCGTGCTTGTGGATTCGTTAATACGCTTTGTATGCCTTCACCGTCGTGAAGCATAACGAGCGAGTCATAAACAGGCGCGAGAGAAGACAGCAGGCTGCGCAATAAGCGAAGAAATGCGATGCACGATTGACGCGCGAGCCTTGGCTCCACCGCAATCGCTCAGTGAAACAGAGGCGCAGATTTGCCGGCGCAAAGTGAGTGGCACAGGCGGCGGCTGTCCGTATAGTCGACGAGCAGCGTATCTCGATCCTTACATAAGCAAAGGCAACGCGACATGCCGGCAGGCACAGTGGGACGATGGGACGCGTCGCCGCTCGCGCGCTAGTCTCGACAGCAGGCAACGCGCCGGACGATGCAGTTTGGCAATTGCAGCGGCAAATGCCGTTCTTATGCTTAAAGCCGCATACCTTGCCGGGGTTGCGAGTTAGCCAAAGATTTAGCCAAAGTTAACTACAAATGAGGCAGTGCAGGGCGACATGGGTTAGGCCTCCTTTGATTGAAGTCAGAGAAGCAAAATTAGTTTTGTAGAAAGACTCGGGAACGTGGACGAAAATAAATGGGCAACTAAAGTGCACAAGTATCTGTACTTGAAAAGCGTGGACACATAATGGAGGAAGAGGTCGAGGAAGTCGGCAACCAAGCACAGGGTAAATGAATATGCAAATTGACAACCAAGAGTCATCAGAAGTAAAGTGCGAGAAACAGAGACAGTTAATTGGATGCAAAGAATGGAAACAAAAAAGGACCACAGAGATTTACAAAAATCTGTACGATAACACAAAGGGCAGTGCCTTACTATATGAGGCTCGAGCCGGTTGCCTAAGGACAAAAACACACCGGAGCGAATATTCGCAACAAGGTGAGGCATGTGTATGCTGCAGCAAAAATCCGAAGGCCACTCAGCACATCACAATGGAATGCGAAGGGATTCACCCAGTGAGAACCGCAGGTATGACGTACACCTTCCAGAAGCGCTTGGGTTTAAAGTGGACGGAAGCGTCAACCGGTGAGCAGTCGAGATGAGTAAGAGACGTTTAGAGTATTGGTGGAAAAAAAAAAATACAGGGAAGATTGATACGACTGGATTTCTTAGTCATAGTTAACGGTAAAAGGTAGGATTTTGAAAGGAACAAAAGAATATTAAGGAGATGTATAAACAAATGCTACAATAAAAGACATGTATAGCATACCTGATTAATTCAAGCAGTCTAGGTGACTATTTGTCACCGCCTGTTTCAAAGGGGATGCCATTAAATCATCATCATCATCATCATCACCAACAGGAGAAGGAGGAGGAGAAGCAGCAGCAGCACGCGTTCCCGTGGTCCGTATTTTCTTGTTTACGAGTGTTTACAGCAGGTCGACTGCAACGAGGCTGAAAGCCGCCGCCCGCAGCAAACCACGGCACTACAAGACACTGTTGTTCAAGGGTCCCTAAAAGAGCTGCGGTCCCTAAAAGAGCTGCGCTAAATCACTTCAGACGAAGTTATTCTTTCAAAACTGTATGTTCATTATTTCACGGGAAATTCTCGATTTCTAAAAGGAAATTAAGGCCAAGCTTTCCTTCCAAATTTCGCGCCGAGATTACAACGAGTTGACGGATCGCAAAGAACCTCCCTCGCATTCGGGCCGTTTTGGAGCGGGAAGAGTGATCGAAACTCGCTATCTCGAGTCTCAGGTTCGTTTCAAATGCAATGTGGTCGTTTTTACTGATAATTAGCAATAGAGAATTAATTAGATCCGTGCATGACTCTGCCAGTTAAAATCCGTGATGTCACGGCAGTTGATTCTTGCGCCTTTTCGGGCTAGCAGGCGTCCTCTCACGGAAGGAATGGTTGTTTTACAATGCAGTAGCTCCACTTAATATAGGTACAGCTTCGCTTAACGTGTCGCTTTATGGCGTCGCTTTAGCGGACGGAAAGAAAGTGAAGGTGAAATATGAAAAGACGCCGGGATGCTTTGGCTCCGGAGTTTACCCGGAGGCGACGACGTTGCGCGCGCTTTTTGCTGGGTACACACAGTGGCTTTCAGTTATTCTTCCGCTTTTCGTCCCTTATAAGTGTCGTGCTCGCATAACGACATATATCAGTGGGACGAAAGGCGTGAGCTTAATGGTTTACACGAGCACACCCGTGCAAAAGGCGGGCAAAAGCGCTCTGTGGAAAAGTACACACGCGCACTGACGCTGGCGCTTTGCACCGCGAGCACGTATACAGGAGGCGGCGCAGACATCGAGGAGGCGCGTGTCGGAGAACACATCCGATTCCACGCGGTGCTGAGGGCGCGGGACGACAGCGGTGACGACACCGCAGAGGCAACGTTGCAACGCAAACAGGCGCATTATTTCTGTCAAAAATTTCAACGTGTCTGGTTCTGTGGGACGCGACACTATAGGAAAAGCGCTCCGTACAACAGTGTCTTCCAACGACGAACCCGCTTCTTTCGCGAGTGTTTGTATAGCAAACTCGACCGGAATTAGGGAAGCCTCGGCCTTGGAGCCAACGTTTCAACGACTGGGGGGGGGGGGGGGGGGGGGGGGGGGGGGTTTGCTTTCGTTGTGACCTAATTCGTCGAAACGTTGGCTCAGGCGCCCGTCGACCCCTGTGCAGGATCACGCGGAAGACTTTCCGTGTCTTGTTTTCTGGATGCTGCGCGCACGTACAATCAGAGCCTCGTGCTGCTCCGCCTAGCTCACGAGCCGCTGACGGAGCGATTTTCACAGCGCCGTCCTTTCGGGGTCTCCGGGTACCGACCTCGGAGTTCGAACCTCCTTGCGCAAAACGGTACGCAAGAGCCGAGCGCATCATCATCGATTTTGCATTCAGGTGTAGGACTCGAACCTCGCGGGAGAAATCACTGTGTGCTCAATCCTTGTTACGGTAGAAAAAAGGAGAGGGAGAGAGAAAGGAAACGAAGGCGTGACGTTTCCGGAACCGTCGTGTACATATACAGGCAGATATATAATGGCGAAGCGGCTTGCCCTATTCCGAAGCAAAACAAGCGCCCAATTACGCGAGCCTCGTTAGCAGTTCTCTCTCGCGTGACGACTGTGCGCGACCGTATATATATATATATATATATATATATATATATATATATATATATATATATATATATATATATATATATATATATGTATACGTTCCGCTTATTTTGTGCCCCGGCGCTAATTACGAAAGAAACGAGGCACGCATGGAAAGAGAAACGCACGACCGGAGAAAATGGGAGCCTGCGCGGCTGCAGCGTCCGCCACTCCATTGTTTGTTTGTTTCTCCCAACTTTTATTTCGCCCCTCGACGGAGCCAAAAAAAAAAAAAAGGCAACGGAAAGTGCCCCACTTCTGATTACCCGACTATCCTTGACATTACCGCGTAGTTGATACAGTGGCCGCACAGCCACGGCACTTCCGTAAATTAAGCGCCGTTTGTATATGGACCAGCCGACGTTCTAATACTCATTCGCCAAACCAAACCAATGTATACAGCAGGGGAAATCCAGAGGCACATAGCGCCCTAAACTACTTCCTCGGTGGTGCTGAACACTATATATTTGTTGGAGTCCGGGGGTGACTTGTTATACCGAGCGCAAATTTTTGGCTGAAGCACTCCGTGCGTCGCTCCACACGCCAGCTGTGGACGACGCGGTGCTTTCCGCGAGGGCGTTTCAGGGGCGAGGTGCCCCGACACCTCGAGTGACTCGGCCTGTGACGTCTGCGAAGACTCGCCGTGAGCGCCTGCGCGAGGCTTGTGTTCTGTTCGGTCTCGCCGTGGGCGTCGTCTTTTTGACCCGTCATGCACTGCGCCTCTGAACGGGGCACGGACTTTCCCGAAAGGAGGCGATCGGGCGGAACAACTGCCGGTGTGCCCTTGTCGTTACCGAGTGTCCGGGGCGCATAACCACAGTGGCCACGAATCGAGTGGTCAAGAAAAACAAATCAGGTCGAAGTGAACTCGGAAGTCGAAAGTTAGAAATGAAGATTCTAGGATGTGGGAAAAAAGTCAAAGTCTCAACACAAAACGCTGTCTTGCAAAGCTAGATGCGCCTGCAGCCAACAACGTCCTCCTGCTCTCGGCGAATTCATTCTTTTGTCGGTGATATCGGTGCGGGCCGCCTCGACCCGCCGTAGTAGACATAATGCTTCGTTAGTTCTGAGTACAAAACACATATAAAGAGTATTTCGAAATTTTAAATTCATTAGCACTGGCCTTTTCCTTCATTTCTCAGCGATTCCCGTTTTAAACACCGGGGTACCGCCGGCAACAACAGGTCGGCGTGTTTTTAATGGCGAGAGCATTACTTTCCTCTGTGTGCGACTCCCGCCGTCACCAGAAAGTAGGCACACAAATTACGTTACCTTCGTCTAACTTCAAACAGGAAGTGGCTACGGTGAGGATTCGATCCTCTGGCCCGCCGTCATTGCTCCGTAGCCGAGCGCGCTAACCACCGTCGCAGCCGGCGGCAATGATGAACAGCTTCCAGGCTGTGCACGTGGTTGGGCTCTGCCGGGCGGGCGATACTGTACACTATGCAAGCGCATTAGTGATCGGGCAGCACGCCTCGTCGCATGCATCAACGTGCGTTCTCTACTGAAACACGTGGACGACGTGGCCCACGACGCAAACGTCAACAGAGACGACATACTTCGCCTCACGGAGACTTGGATGAGGCCGGATGACGAGAGACGGATCACGGAATACATTCGATCGCGTGCGTCGCTCAGCGTCGCACGCGGACTCCGAGCCGTCCAGCTCGGGGGCTGCAAGCTTCGGCGCAGACTCGAGAGAACTCGCGGCTGTGCGCGTATGCACACGTGGCGCCAAATTCAGTCTCGAACGGATGCGTTCGCGCACAGGAATTTGCTTTCGGCTCTCTCCGCAGCGCGTCCATATGCTCGTAGTACTTCGGTCAGGACGCACGTTCGGCGCAGCAGCACTGCAGAGCGACAAGTACAGCTCTCGCACTCACACACCGTAAATGTTGCTTAGGTGCCCCCACAGTCTTTTGTTTTATTTATTTACCGCGAAGAACTGCCACCGACGCGGTATACGACAAGAACATGCGAGCTAGGCCTCCGTTAGTAATCTGCGCCAATTTGACAAAATTAACCCGTGTAATGGCACATACAGCCTCAGGTGGTCACTCAGTAGGAACTAATTGCAGGAGGTTGGAGAAGCGGCAATGTGCCTAAGTGGTCGCTTTCCCTCTAGACTCCTATATATATGTAGTGCTTGTTCTAATTGCTGCGACAGTGTGGCTCGGCCTGTGGTGTCTGGAAGACTATGTATGCTACCAGCATCCTCAAAGACCACGGCCAGAACGCATCGCGTGATCGAATTATACACGCGCATGCGACTAGAAGCAGCAGCGGCGACAAACATGCGAATTCAACTACAGTGCATAAGTGTAATACTGAGGGAGGCCTAGAAGGCCGACACCCTTCTCCAAAAAATTGTTTCCTCGCTTTCGATCGAGGTTCGCTTGCACGGACCGCTCGCGCTATGGACAGCCTGATCGGGAACCAAGGTGTCACGGTTGGAGAGGCACCAGGCGGCTTCGCTGCCTGGTGCCTACAGCTGTGCCTGCAGAGTGCGCGAGGCTAATTCTGCTGGAAAACGATGCGCTGCGCACAAACGTATTCGCGGCATATTTGCGGAACGAACTTTAAGCGCGTGATAAACGGAGCGGGTGCTCATATATGCACTTTCACTTACACACGCGTGCTGGAGTACGCGCGTAACCAACAGCTGCAGCTCCTTCCTGCGCATTCTTGAAAACTCATTTCGACTCGGCTAAGCGCGCGCGCGCACACACGCACAGACAGGCCGCGGCGACGCATGACTCCCGCTCACGCGACAGTCTTTTCCGAGCAGTATACACACTCCACGGACGGCGTCGTTTAAACGAATAACCTTGAGAGGGAACTGCGAAGACGAGTGCGCGTGATTCGCCTCTCCAGAAGCTCTCGAGTCGTACACATCCTATAAATGGAAATTTGCATACACACCGCCGCGCGCGTCGGGACATCCGGAGCGATTCGCCGATTGTTCCGCAGCGCTCGACGCGCAGACACGAAGCTCGCTGTATGCGCTCCTCCAGGGCAGCGAGCCTGCTATACGAACCGACGGCTTATGGGAAGCTCGCTGCAGTGGGAACAATGCAAATAATACGTAAAAAAGAAAGAAAAAAGTAGAAACTGCCAGAGGTGTCGCTCTCCCGGTGCGAGCCATTCCACGGCACCGGACGAGTGTGAGAAACAGCATATGGGACGCTCCCACACCGCTCCTCGCCATGGCATGCGCTGGCGATAACGGAGCCTCCGGGACGCTAAGGAATCGAGATGCAATAGATATGCAGCGCGACGCGTGCAGAACGATCGTCCAAGTTGCATGGGCTCGACTCTTCTGTGACGAACTCCTAAAATTCCACCGCTAAAATTCCACCGCTTTGCATCGCGGTACCCATATTATTATTATTTATACTAGTAGCAGTAGTACCGACGTTAATTTTCGACATCTTTTTTTTCCATATCGCACTGCTTTTCCAAACACTTTAAACATATACTATAACGGCAAACGTTAAATAAGTTTAGATTTGCTCATTTCATTAAGAGGTCTAGTTTCGTTTATCTAGGGAAAAAAATGAAAATCAAAGTTCTTTTTCCGTTTGTTTATACGAGGGACGTTCCGAAAGTAAGCTTCGTCACTTATTTTTACACAAAAACCTTATTGCAAAAAGAAACAAATCCCCATGGCATCATAAACTATAGAACTTGCACTATTTTCCCACGTAGTCGCCACCGACATTGAGACATTTGTCGTAGCATGCAATCAGTTTGAAGAAACCGCTCTGGTAAAACTCGGTGCCCTGCGATGCAAGGAGCTGTCGCGCAGCCTGCTCCACCTCAGCATTGTTCTCGAAGAGACGTCCGGAGAGTGCGGCTTTCAATGCAGGGAACAAGTGCCCATTCATACCGGATAACATCACACACTTCTATTGGCGACCACGTTGTCATCACACGTCTGTCTGCCATCGTGATTTGTACTCGAATAACCTCGGGCACGCCGGTCTACTATACTACTCTCTTCGGCGCTCTGCGCATGCGTCATCCCTCCTCCACTTAAGCTCCTTCCGTCGTTGAACCAGCAACGGGCGTGGATTCTGATGGCGATTGTTTCACCGGGTGTACCACCTTCTCTTTAGAAAAAAAAAAAAAAAAGACTTCCGGAACGTCCCTCGTAGTTTCGGGACGTGGATCCTCAGCGGTGCACAGTAACATCGGTGTCAAGTCGCGAATTTGAAAGTATTTTCTCCTATTCTGGTCGTTTTTAACTGTAAATCTTTCCAAGCGTGCCAGGTTGAGTCCCTCGTCCCTTCAGAATGTGCAGACCTTCTGCAGAAGACCAGACAAACCCCCAATTGTAGACCCGAGCAGATACTGTCGAAATGCACGACGTATATGCGGCGAGCTGCGGGAGAGTTCAATGCCGCGTCGCCACCCATCCAACATTTTCGCATCTATTCTAGCTTACGTCAAGATAGAGACACTAATAGAGATTAAGTTGATAGTCATCGTTGGCGTCCCTTTAAAGAGAAGAAAACAAAAGCTATCAGAAACGCACGAAGATACCAGCGCTATATAGCTTCGAACGTTAACGGAGTAAGTGTTGTCATGAATTGCAGCCTTACACGATCGATTCGGCCGATCAAAACACTTTATCAACTGCTGTTTTGCAGAACGGCGACAGCTGCTCTCCTTGCGAAGCTGCAAAATTTCCAGCATGCTGCTTTGCAATTTTATTTCTTGATTTCTGACAACTGTTGTTAAGCTTTTGAATGAGGCCTAAATAAAAATTCTGAAGCCTGAATGTGTTGAATTGGCAGGCGTCAGTTCTATGCGGGCTGCAAAGGTGCTATGAGTGATGAAAACTTATGGACATAAAAAAAAAAGTGGAATAGGAAAAATCTCAACCGCTGTAAAGGTTGCCATCAGATGCGATATTGGTCACCTTCCAAGCGAGAGGACGTACAGCGTTTGTGGGCTGCCGTTCGCAAAATTCCGAAGAATAACTTCGTAAGGAATGAAATACAAGCTATGAGCGACATTGGTGGTAGAAGGGTGGTTGGGTATGCGTGGTTGGGAATTTGGTTTGAAACAATTTTTTGTCGAAGCGACGTCCGACGCCGAACGCCGACGCTGTGTTTTCTGCGACACAGGGCCCTTAACGCGCCAAGAGTCTCAACAACGGCGGTGTCAACGCGCTCGCTCGAGCGCGAGGAGTTCATAACTCGAAGGGCCGCGCAGCGGCGTTCAACTGGACATCAATGCGTTCGCATTCGCAACTCATAAGCGCTTAGGTGTCCTCGAATTTTTCTCTTTCTTAACGCCTCTTAATTTTTTTTTTTCAGAGGAGTCACTGAAGCCAGATATAGGTAAAACAGAAAAGAGTCACTGAACCCTATATGTAAATGTACAGTCGAACACAAGGGTTTAGGAGACACAGGATTTGCGAAAACGCTGGACCTCCGCGAAGCCCCAGGCACAGAGCCCGAATTCAAATTTTCAAGGTGTAGAAGTCCTTGCGACCGACACAGTGCATGGTCCATTAAATTAAAAGCGCCTCGCCTAAACATAGCAGAAGTACACATTGGCGGTCAAACCGACGTCCCGTAAACTTTCGTGAGAGAATGTGCGTGTCGTCAGACCAGGGCCGCATTTCCCCTCAGCATTACACCACGCGCGTAAGTGATCTTGGTGCAGTGGTCGATAAAAGCAGCCCAGCCTGCAAGACTACAACGCAACGTTTGCTTTCTTCTTGTTCTCTCGTTCGTTATCGGCGTTGTTGAACCTCACTGATCCGACTTACCGTCGAAGAGCACGTTCAGTGAACTCGGGAAAACGGCCGAGAGAAACGAAACCAGACCGCGAGGCGGACTGGGCTCTCGCGGAAACGACGAGCGCACCCGAAACGCCCGCGAACAATGCGGAGTAGTTTCAACGCTCCACAGTGAACGGCGAACAGCGCCGTCGACCCGCGGCAGCCAAAGAATATATAGATGCGCGATGAGAAATGAAGTTGCTATGTGTAATGAAGTAATCGCACACAAAAATAACATACATTTCGTTCTACGCGCCTTCTTCCAAAACTTGATAGAAGGTGTACACAACAAGAACCACCGTGACGTACACACGGTGTTTTATGCCCTCGTTTATGTTGCGCTATTGCATCTGTTATATAAGCCCGTGCCAAGTCGCCTCACTAATATTACATGGCACTTAGAGATGCAGACATGGGAAGCACGAACAATCCTGACCTCTCCGGTTCTTTTGTCCCAAGGGCTCGCGCTTCGAGACGACTGAAACGCTCGTGGATGCTTACAAACGCGTCAGAACGCTTCCCTCGATATTTTTTCTCGACTACTGAATGCACCCTTCGCGATCGGCCACGAGCACCAAGGAGGCTGGAGAACCTTTCAACAGCTTCAATTTCTTAAGCCGCAGGAGAGAAACTGGTTTACCGGTAGTTTTGAAGACAACCCACCACATATCCGTCGTGAGCAAACGCTGCAGTCGGACGCAGTTTTCAACAAAAATGACTAGTGGGAACTCTGGTGCTGCGATCGTTTAGCTGTATACCGTGGGAATGATGGTTAGTACACGGACGTGTCTTATCTTCGTACTTGTGGCTTTAGACGTTCTTGCGGCTTTGTTTACTACGCCTTATCTGCCTTCACTTGCCTCTAGAGCAACGTGCGCCCTAGAACAAAGTGCGGACGTATGTGCAAATATTTCTCTAGTCGTCCTTTCCGCACCATGTTAGAACAAAGAGACTTGTAACACAGCGCATGCAGACCGTGCCGGCCTGTGCCGTCGTTTTTCCCGCACGAGGCAGCCATGGCCAGAACAGCGCGACCGGCCGGTGCGGGCGTATTCTGCAGCGGAGCCCCTCGCATCGCGCAGGCCATCTCGGTATCGAATTCTTTGCCTCAATATGGCGCGAAGTGAAACTTGAATAGGCTTGCGGTAGCGCGATTAAAGACAGGACAAAGGAAGACACGCAAACACAGTGCTATAAACTGTTGTGTGTGTGTCCCTGTGCGTCTTCCTTCGTCCTGTCTTTTATTCGCTCTATGCCGCGCTACCAACAAGGCCACACTGATACCCTCGTTAGCGAAATGAAAACACGAATGTATATTTATTTACTTATTTATTTACTTATTTACTTATTTATTTATTTATTTATTTATTCATTTATTTATTATTACCATCAGGGTAACAAGCATTACTTAGAGAGGATAGTGGGTTACAGCAAATGAGAAAAGAAACAAATATAAGCAGCTAGAACGTTCAAGTACAAAGGCTTCCGATTATACAGATTTAGCTATAAGGTTAACAACGTCATGATAAATTAGTGGCAAACTAAGATAGCAAAGCGGTAAATACAAAAACACTTCGGTTACAACCATACAGTAAACAAAAACAAAAAAGAACGCTGTAATTACGCAATGTTAGATAAAGCTTCAATAAAGCTTCGGTTGGGGCTAGTTGGTACACGGCATTTTGAAGGTGAAAAATTCAGCGCGAAATCCAGGTCAACCGACAGAGACGAGTCAAGCACTGGCGCTGTGCGTGTCCCGCCTCTTCTTTGTGGGCTGTCCTGGGTTTCGCGCTGAATTTTTCGCCTTCAACATTAGCTATAGCTGCTCGAAATCTTTGGTAATCGTAAATGGACAACACTTCCACAGGACGATGCTTCCATTCCGTGGATGACCGCAGAAAAAATGACTGCAACAAAGTTTTAGTGTGAGATTTTTCAAGACCAACTTTATAACGGTGGTCGATTCGAGGTGATACGTATTGTGGCTGAAAAATGAAATCGTTGCAGTGTTGAATGATGGTATAATTTATGAAACAGGACGAAACGTGCGATTTTACGACGAGAAGAAAGTGGGATAAGTGCAAGGTTGGTTTTCATGGCAGACACACTTGCGGTTATGTTGTAATTAGGCAAGATGAAACGAACTGAATTAGTTTGCACGAGTTTTAATTAATTACTTTGTAAATGACAGGACCCCAACAGAGTATGCATATTCAAATTTATTCAAATAAGGGTAGTATAAAGAAGCATTTTTAGGGATAACGGGGCAGTTGAAAAGTTACGGCGTAGGTAGGCAACCATGCGGTTAGCATTGCTAATTACGTAGTCGGTATGAACATTTTAAGATAAATTAGCAGATATATGCACACCTAGGTATTCATAAGAGTGAACTAATTCCAAGGGAATATTATTGAGGTAGCATAGGTATGCATGCTGTTAGTTATTCGGGATACACGCATCACATTACATCTGCCGACGTTTAGTTCCATTAGCCAATGTTTGCATCAGTTAGCTACACTAATTAGATCAGACTGAAGGTGGTTAGCATCCCCTGCATTAGTTATTTCACGAAATATAACACAATCATCAGCAAATAAGTGAATGTTAGACGACAGTGAGGAAAGGAAGTCTTTAACATAAATGAGAAACAAAAGAGGCCCGAGTACTGAACCTTGAGGTACACCGGAAGTTAGGCTTCCAAGTGGGAAGCTATGGCTGTTTGCAGTTACAAATTGAGAGCGATTAGATAGGGAGCATTCAATCCACTTCAGGATGTTAGCGTCAAAGTTCGCTGACTAAGGTTATAATGTAGAACTTTATGACACACCTTATCAAATGCTTTAGCGAAGTTTTAAAAAAAAATGGCTGTGGCTTAGCTAAGGTTAAACCCAGGATGCGAAGCATACTAGCCTTTATTAGTTGTTGAACCACTGTTTAGCCTGGAACTGCTGTTGCTTGGCTATATTTGGTTCGGCTAGTAGAAGAAACAACTCATGCGTTACTCTGCTTCGCCTTCAAGAGTGGAACGCGACAGCGTTCCCGTCGACCCGCCAAGGGGTGTAAGACAATGGGCTACGGCGCAGCGACTACGCGCCCCGCATTGGACGCGGTGAGCGTCGAGCAACGCAGCGTTCGGCGCGGCAACGAAATGTGCGCCTGAGCAAGCGACGCACTCCTGAGCCTCAGAAACAGCTCGTTTCTAAGGCAACACCGCGTTGACTAGAGGCGCTTTTGTACCGCTTTGAAGCATCGAACTCGTGGCTCAGTGGTAACGTCTCCGTCTCACACTCCGGAGACCCTGGTTCGATTCCCACCCAGCCCATCTTGCAGGTTGTTTTTTATTCATGAAGTGCCTGCTGGGATTTATCGCTCACGGCCAACGCCACCGACACCGACGACACCGGCTTTTCTGCGACACGAGCTCCTTAACGCTGTCGCGTTAATATATATTTCCGCTCACAGGAAACCCGACGCCGGACGTCGACATTGGATTTTCTTCGACACGGGGCTACGCGTTAAAAGCGCGAAGCGGACGCACGCACCGTCCCCGCCGTGAGGAGGCCGCAGTGCTCCGCGAACGCCGGCAAGAAGACCCTACAGTTGTAGCCGATGCTATCGCGGTTATCGAGTTCTCTTTGTTCATGCGTCTACACACGCCAAACCACATGTGTTTTCCTAGCTCGTATTTACTGCATGCAATGCATACCGCCACGACAGCTACGAGCCTTACACTTCGTGTAATACTATGCTATCACATTCACTGCTTCGCCCATTACGGCGAAACAGATAAAAAAAAGGCTCAGTGGCCTTCCACTGTGTGAAGAAGGATGACCAGCGAAGCTGTGTATGTGGGCCCCTTAATGGCGAACTGCAGCTCCGTCGTCGGTCGGCCCAGTATTGCACTATTGGGGGCGAGGACTTGCGGAGTCTCCATCTCTCGGAAGCGCCTCCCTTGCGTAGTATGAGGGATCACGCGGCGCGCTCCTCATAGGTTTGGCTGTCGGCGCTCAATAAAAACACCAGGCGGGAGCCCTCCTGGACATTTCTGTAAGTTCTCTCGAAACGACGGAAGTTTTCTGCCGTCTAGGTAATAATCTTAGGCAAACAGAAAACACAGAATCGTTTACAGACGCCATCTCTTTACCGAACACGTATACAGCGAAAGCCACTGCGCGCGGTCGCCGTGATGGAGTCTCCCGAACCGGCTTCTTGCTTGAAAGGTCGGCAATCGCTGAGCGCAAACTATGTTAAATATGTCCTTATAGTGGGCGGTCTGTATAACCAAATGGCGCTTGTGAGAACGAAGCCTCAGCGCATGCAGCGATCGCACGGGTTCGCGGCGACCAACTGCGCGTCTGCATGCATGCCCGCACACAAGGTTCCGCTTTCACTGAGAGCGTTTTCGCACCGTGCTGTGAGCTTTAGGCCGCAGCATATGAGCATTTCACAGTCCACAAGCAACCATTGTTGCGTGGACGTTATCAGAGCTGTTCAAAGACAATTTCGCTTTAACAAGGGACTTCGACGTCTACGGCAACTGTGATGTGCCGTCGCAACGATTCAAGATTTTTTTTTTTCTAAATTCTTGGACATTTCAATATTACTTCTAAAGTTGCGTCGCACTGCATGCAGTCAGCGGGCGATTTCGCGCTGCTTCTTTTTCGTAATCCAGTGCGTTAATTCATAACACAAAGATGACCATATGCCATGCCATTATTTAATGTGCTTCTTACCACTCCCTTTCCATTCTAGCGAACTTGCCAATGTCTAGCATCAATAAGTTCATAGACCAAACCGTCATGACATTATCCGGGCAGGGAGCGCGGGCGAACGTCTCAGTGCGTGTTTTCTGCTACTCACCGAACATCGCAGTTCCGGCGCCGTAGCAGAAATATTGCTCGCGCATGTGCTTGCTGCATACCCGAGTTGTAGCCGACGGCTGTTTCCGGTTCTAAGTTTCGCGTGCCAAGCTTCATGCAGCTTCTTGTTCTGCGGCTACGTGTGAATAAAGCTGACACCGGGCTCCGTTGCGTACGTCCGGCACTGCAGCACCAAGCATTAGCCTACCATGCTGCACGTCTCCAAAGGCAGCCACTACCTAGTCTACTGAATTCAAATGTTGAAAACAGACACCCAAGGCGGGAAAGCCTCACCACTTAATAAGAACAGCAGCGCAGGTGGGACTTTCAACTTTCGTGTTCAGCTCGCTTCGGCGCTTCCGAAGCAGCTGACGCGGCCGCTGTGTCCACCTGATCCCTCATGCCACGTCACGCCGACGGTGGCGCCAGCTTTTCCAGTGGTGGAGCTCGCCCCCAATACTTTGGGATCGGCCCATGTATGGGGAGTTTTGTGTCTACACGCGGACAAGATCCTGGGGGAACTAGCCCTTAACACCTTCGCTGTAATTTGCTGTAAAACTGGTTCCGTCTTTGTGTATCTTAATTAATTAATTGATTAGTTAACGGCGACGACCAACGCGGGAGCAGTGGCACGAGCGCGTTCGCGCGGTAGCGCCGTGGGGCGCCAACGAGTCAGCTGTGGAAGACGACGCTGGAGCCAATCGTGACGATGATAGCTTTGTGTTAACCTGCGAACACGATCCGTAGCTTTTAACAGCTTCACTGTAAAATCAATAAATTTGTAGAGAGGCCCGCTTCGAACACAGAACCTCTAGCACAGAATCCCGATAATGTAACCATTTCGCCAATGATGCTTTGCCCCGATGATAATGGCGTGCCTCACGAGCACATCGTAGTTTTTGAATGCAAAACGCAGGAAATTATTTAACATTAAGTAACACGTCATTATACGTCAAAGTATGGGCCGGTTCCGAATATAGTGCAGTTTAAAAATATAAGCCAATCCCAAAGATTGCGCAGTCTGAAATTGGGGGCCGGTCCCGAAGATAGTGCAGTGTGAAAAAAGAAATTATGCAGCTCCACGCTGCTCCTATATACTCGCCTCATCCGAGGTGTGATGCGATTGAGTGCGGTGCGCAGTGACTGCACCCGTGTATCGCCCCCCAAGTCGCTCAGGCAGACTTTCGTCGACTTCACCTGGAGGTTTAGTCTTTATCTTTTTTTTTTATTCGGGAGGATCTGTCGCAAGACATATAGGTAACATAAATAACAAAAACAACAAAAGTAAAACGAAAGCTTCCAACTCTGCGTCGTGGAGGAAATGCAGCTGTGCCTCAGCAAACATACTGTCCATCACCCAACGGCTGCAGCCTTAAGGTGGGCCTGGCTTCAGTCCAGCCTTTCTTGAAATCCCGAGTCTGATCGCCCGCGTGGGCGATCAGACTCGGATGATCAGATCGCCTGCGAACGAGCATCTGGCGTTTTAAGACGGAGCACTTGGGGCACGCTCCTCGGTCGCTGTTCGTCGACGGTGCAAGGGCGGCCCGAGCCCGAAGCCTCCGAAGAGGTGCATTGGCGCAGGAACTGTACACTCCTTTTGTGCCGGTCAATTGCGTTCGATTAGCTTTCCTTTGGAAGCTCACAGCAGAACATAGGTGGGAAAAAAAAGTATAACGCTAGAAAAGAGTCAGGTGCTACAACACGGACGGGATTCTCTAATACGGCTTTATCGCAAGATGACTCATTGTTAAGCTCGACAGAAGGTGCTGCGGCCACAGCTGGTTCACAAACAAGGCAAGCGCCTGTCCTGCGTCCACATCCACCTGTCCCGTATAAGGTGTGCCCCTGCATATCAATCCTGCAAATCGTTAAGCTTGTTTAACGAATGTCGCGAATAGTTTTGCTATTTATTACTGCGTACTATTTGGGGCAGAACTGGTTTCAATCTAACAGAAATATCAATATAAATGTATTACAAATGTATTAAAAATAAAGTCATCTTTAAAGCCCGACTTCTCGAAACCGCACGATCGTTAGAACCTAACCGCAGTACGGCCATTCACATTCCATAAAACAATATTACAACGGCAACATAAATTTGCGAGCTGCCGTTAAACGTATATTTCAGTAACTTCACGAATGCCTCCGTTTGTCCGTGGCGCACATCTTTCCAGCTGCGACTGCAGAGCAAAATATTCGTGGCGTCTCTACATGTAGAGAATAAATCCTGCGAAGTGTTTCGATAAACAGCTGTGTTGTGGTGTTCTTACAACGTGCCTAAGCTGCTCCGTATGCTACGACGGAGGCCCCAGTGGAGGGCCCCAGATGCATCCTCACCGTCTGGGATTCTTTAACGCGCGCCCAAATGGAAGTTTCTTCTCGCCCATTCTGCCCCCCATGGAAATGCGGCAGGGAGTCGAACTCACCACCCTGTGCTCAGCAGCAGAAAGTTCTGGATGAACAGCGAACACCTCGAGTGTATAGTATATAAAACAATTTCGAGTATTTTCTTGGTGTTCAGTTCTGCCGGGGCGGAATGCAAAAACGCTCGCGCACGTTTACGCACGCGGGTCGGCAGTGAAAACAACCAATCTTGTAATATATATATATATATATATTAGACGAAAGCCGCGGAATCGCCCCCGTATCTGGCATGGAAGAGTGACCACCAAGGGCGGCATCAGCGCGCAGTGCTAGGCGTGGCCTCCGAGATGGCACCAGTGCAATCTCAGAGGCCACGACTATCGTTCATTCTGTTTGGCGCAACGCTAAAAAGTGGAGTTTCGATGCAGTTCCGAGGAACCACTCCAGCGAGGTGGCTACATGGGTTGGCCACTTCTGATCTCCATAATTCCTGCCAAAATTTTTTTTTTTTAATTCCGCGCTGTTATCCTTGGTCTCCGCCACCGTAGTCTGCACTAACATAAATAAAAGCAGGCTTCTGTGCCTGAAGAGTTCAATAATCACAGGTAGCCAAAATTAAACCGCGGGCCCCCGCTCAGCGTTCCTCACTACCCTTACGTATATTTTATCAGATCTACATAGACATTCCTTGGGCGGAAAGACGTCGATTATTACTGGAGCGGCCAAACTTAGAATTTACGATGTTAGATTTTAAGCGCCGGGACGTCATTATGACGTCATGGATTTCAAAGTATTATTCTTGCATTTGAGCCGCTTGAAGTCCTCGAAGCTTGCTTGCTTTGGAACGCAATTTGGTGCTTCTTTAGTGATAAACTATTCGCTACACAGGGGACTACGCCGTTGAAACCGGCGACGTTCACAGCGAACTGGCACGACAACTGCCAAGGTGGCGTCGCGACTTCCATTTTTTGCACGGCAGCAAAAGTGGCCAGTGTGGCCGGGAGCTGGCGCAGTGCGTAAGAACAAGAAGCAACTCGGCGTCCTTAATTACGGGGGTCGTTCAATCGCTCGTTCGTTCGTTGGCCACAGCAAGGGGTCTGCAACGTCAACGCGCAGCTGACAGCCTAACAAAAGTGCCCAGGAAGACATAACAAAAGAAGAAGTGGTAAATAATAATAGCCCCAGCGGAGATGGACATGTCGACTTTGCGGAATGGATTTTTAGCCCCAATTTATGGTCGACCTTTCATCTGTGCTCAAATCGCGAGCGACGGCGACATTTCGCGATGTATTTGCAGCACGCGGGCTTCGCGCCGTCAGTGTTTCCGGGTTGATACGATAACGAAATAGCAACCTAAGCGATAAAAAGTGCCACAAGGTCCCTCCGCGCTAAAGAAGCCTATTTTTAGCCCGTTGGTTTTCGTTTTTTGCACGAACCGAGATGCCGGCATGCCGCCGTGAAACGCGACCGTTAACGCAACGAGAAGCATAAATCCAACGTTGTCATCCTTTGCGCGGAGTTTCGACTCTCCGCGCTTCGAGAAGTGACGTCGGGAAACGAGATTCTCCCATTTTCAAAAGAATCCGCGCAAGCAAGTTTACCGGCAATGTTTCCAGACTCGACATAAAAAAAAAATTTAAAAAGGAATAAAGCAAACCACTTCGCTGCATGAAAAGGAGAAAGAAAAGGAAGAGAACGAGAAATAAATCTGCTTGTATCTGCGAAGGGTAGCGGGTGACTAGCTCACGAAAGTACCCGTACATCAAGCTATGGCAAAATCCATACAAAGATTGTACGTTGGAAAACGCAAATACGAAAGACTCTACATGACAGAATGTTGTGCAGCATGTATTTTTAAAATTATTCTTGCATTTATGGGTTCAAAACAGCAGCAACAACAGCCTGAGTAACGAATTTTAGCATTTCTAGCGCAAAAAAAAAATATAATAATAATAAAGTCCTGCACCGCATTGTCCTGCACCACATGACCGGGGTAGTTGGAGAAGTATGGGAGAGGCCTTTGCCCTGCAGTGGGCATAACCAGGCTGATGATGATGATGCACCGCATTGTTTGCTTGTCACGCTTGAAGTTTCGGAGCTCGCTACGAGAGTAGATATCGTGATAACGGAAACACTAAAATTAGCCCGAAAGAGGGAAGAGCTATTTGTTGCAGACATGTTGGTCTATGAATGCAAGCGATCAGGGCTGACACCACTGAACCCACAAAGCCGAACGTGTCATTTTTTGTGCGAATTTGATGCCTAAGAACTTTGATTTAAGTGATGGAAACTCAATCTAGAACCAGACCAGCATTTTTGATATGCTAGGAGGAGTTTTCCGCTGTGGATAGTTCAGCAAATCAATTCCTATACTAATTAATTCTACTCAATTACCAGCTAGCTGGTTTCTTCGTACCAACACACTCTCCATGGCCAGAAATAAATGTGAACAAGGTATTTCGATTTTCTTTGGTGTGAAATGATTCCGGCTAAGTGGACGGAAATACGGACGAAGGCGGCGCGAAGCCCGGAGCTGCAAATAAATCGCAATGTCCCCGTCGCTCGCGATTTGACCACAAATGAAAGGTCGACCGCCAACTGGGGCTTAAAAATCCATTCCATCCACGGCCGCATAACGCGAACGAAAATCTATCTACATTGCTTCTCTTAATAATGTTTATCCTTTTAAGATGCGCACAGTTAAGCAATATGTTTGCCTACAGTAAACACGATCCATTATAGGAGGAGGACGAGCGTACTAATCCGACCCTGTCGTAACGATACTAGTAAACCGAAGTAAGGTAGCAGAGTTCGGCGCAGAGAGAAATGTATACGCTAGTAAAGCCACGCACTGTGGAGGTCCTCAAATCACACAATTTCAAGAATCGTGCAATATCAGCTCATCGGAACCGACATTTCCTTGCTTGTTGAGAATACGCAGTGACCGGAGGACAGGCGAACATGTACACAAAAGTCCGGAACTAAACACGCCGCCGTCTTTGAAAGTGAAACAAAACAACGTTGGTATTGATCCGCGTTTATACTTGCGGATAGACACGTACAGATACCAGCAGCAGTGTAGAGGAAGACAAGTAAAAAAGTGCATACGCAAAGGGGGGTGGGAGGAGTTAGCGAAGTACAGCAGCTACTGCGCCATTTCACGAATGCGCAGTACGGGAACAAAAGAAAAGAAACAAGTAAATATAATACTAGGCCGCCCAGCCGTGTTCACAGCCTAGCAATATCGAACGGTCCTCGAAGCGGTCAAAGGCCAGCTCAGCCGCAGTAACCACGTCTCAAACCACAGGTTACAACGCTGGCTGGCGGGCGCATGCAACAGAAACCGGCCGAGCGCAGACGATTTTCTGCGGCAGCCGGTACGGAGAGGAGCGGGTAGGCTTAACTCACCTTTGGGTCCCTGCGCTGCCGACGAAGCTTTATTCTCCGGCGATATCCTCTGATCGGGCGACTGTCTGCTTTTCATTCGGACACTGTCATGCGCCCAGCACACTGGAGGCGAGGGAGACGCCCTCCTGGCAACGTTCCTCTGTGTCGGGCTGCCCTGTCGCATCAATGCCAGCGGCAGCGTAGGGCGAACCGGCTTGCTCGACGCGGCGGCGGCAGCCACGGAGCTGGGCGATAGCCGGATCCGCTGCGGAGGGATCGCCGACATTTGCACCGTAACACGGTTCACAGCTTGAGCTACGGCCCTTATCGACACAATACTGGCGGCGAGAGAATAACCTTCGTCCTTTCAGCGTCCGACAATATCGTCCGCTGTGCGAGTCGCCGGCCGGCGGTTGGCTTGACGCGAGTGTTGTTTACAGCGCCGATCACCAGGACCTACGACAACACTCAGTCGGCAGACAAATAAACAGCCTTCGAAACAAGTTCAGCGAAGAGCCGGGCACAAGAAAACCTAATCGACGATGAAACAAATCAAAACGCACCGAAAGAAACAACACAAAGCAGACGGCAGCGAGAAACACACAGCACACGCAGGTCCCTGCCCGTGCCGTCTGTCAAACAAAAAAAAAAAAAGCAATTCTCGCTCCCAGCCGGCAGCGCTGCGGCTTCGTGCACGCTGCCAACGAGAGCACGGATCACGTGATATGTGCACATGACCCGGAGGCGCGTTCGCTGTTGGTCGCCCGTTCGCGCTGTTTATCAATGAAGAGGTGGGGCTTACGCACACTACGTCACAGGCGCGCGCGCGCGTTCCCGTAGTAGCAGCAGTAGCAGAGTCGACGCTCCCGCCGCTCTGTTCCTCGCGCATGTGCCCGTATTGCCCCAGTCAGCCCAGTAAACTACCATCACGTGGTAGCGGCCTAAGCCGCGCCGGCCGTTGTGTCCGCTGAACCCCGGCCGGGCTCGACTGGCGGCGTGGCTGAACATAGCGGTTCCACAATAGCGCTACTGTGGCGCTACCAATGATTTTCCGTTCCCAGTTACTCTACGATTTCGTCCCTAGGCTTCCTTGTCGGCGCGAAGAAAGACGCGCGCGCGTAGCAGACGAATACCGCGTTCCCAGCACACAGCGCGTGTGCGCCGGTGCATGCGACGCTCCCACTCGCACAATTTGTAACGATCGGGCCACCGCGCAGTGGCTCGAACGTTCCTCGCAACACGAATGCCTACTATGTATCGTATGACAAGTCACGTGGCTAATGAGACAAGCACGAAGGTCTCTCTTCCATTTCCATTAGCGATTGCCTCGGAGCTACACAACGTTTATTGTAGTCACTCTTCGAGTTTGCGCTGTGCGTCTGTTTCTCTTTCTTGTACTGAAGTAGGCGGAGAAATTCGTAGTCGAGTGGGGTACAGGTGGTGTTATATATATATATATATATATATATATATATATATATATATATATTGTTAAATCGGCAGACACTTAAGACTGCTTACGGGTGGGAATGCGAAAACATTATGGTCCCTTTAGTGAAATGCATTTGTCCGCGCACTCCTCGCCCGCGCAAGGCCCCGCCTGCGTTCTAACTGCGCCTCGGTAAATCAAAATGCGCCAATCGTTTCAACGCGTTCGCCTGCCCGGGCGGAGTGACGTGCGCAATGGCGCTCGCACTAGGGACACCTTTTAGTCAACCAGAACCGTGGAGCCGCCGTGGCGTCGGGGAAGCGCTCTCATCGCGCTGACAGACCTAAATTTAGCAAATTTTCTTTTCAAAGGCATTAATTTACTTCGTTTACAGGGACCTCCCTGCGAGATGTCTCAATCCCAGTATTGTGTGGTGCGTTTTTACTGTTTCCACTGTCGGTTATTTTTCCTCCCATCTTTCGGTCACGGCGATGCCGACGGATCTTCGCGTAATGGGGCATGTAATGTTTTTGCATTAATACGGGTGCGCGAATGTTCGAAGCTCTCGAAAAAACAAGTTGAATACTATTTTATTCGATTCGATCTTCGAATCATATCGAATAGGACAGTTTTCAACGTGTCATTCGAGAGTTATCGGTTCGGTCTTCAAATCGAATAGTCCCTATTCGCAAATGCCAATATTTTTCAACATGCTTTAAATATTTCGAAGCGTCAACTGTGCGTAAAAGAAAATTGTAGCAGAAGTACGACAAATTTCATTCCCGAAGGCATAGCATATAGTATGGCATAAAACATGAGAACTTGCGTAGTGGAGGAGCAGGCCACGTTGCTCACGGAGCCAGACTTCGCCTGCTATCATAGAATTTCATATTACTTATTTAAAAACTCTATGTCTGCTAAAGAACAATCATTCGCGCTCTCCGAAAAGGCATGTGTACATGAACATTTGTTCCTTATGTTCCACATGTGCTTTTAATAAACGACGCTTCATAACGTGCAATGTGATGACAGACACATGCTAAATTTATGAATACTAGGACGTGAACATTGTTTTACACTAGTTGTGAAAACGGCTGTTCGTTATTTCAAAAATATTATAACGGTATTCGATTTGCTTCTGGCATTATTCGATTCTGCCTTTGTATAGTTATTTTTAAAGGGGGTTCTCGCTATGAGTTGTTAGGAACGGCCCGCTGAAGTGCAAGTTTTGCCAGCCAGTTGCGGCAGCGGCGTCAACTTTTCGTAGAACGCCACCGCAACCCTCTAGCCTCAAGGCGTCGATCAACAATAGCCGCGACCTCGACTCTCCGTCGCAGGAGCCAAGATGAGTTCGACGAAGCAGGCTTTGTGCCTGAACCCGCCACCGCCGACGTGGTCTGCTATGAACAAGGAAGTCCCCGGGGGAACGTAGTTCGAGGTCCCTTCCCACGCGCCGTTCAATACGCAAGACATGGGCAACTGGCCACGCTGCGGGGGTCAGCTCGGGGAATAAAATGCACCTCTCCTGATGTAAGCCCCGAGTTCTACGAAGTCCGTCTGGCCTCGGTTGGGGACCGTGAACCTCGCGCAAAGAAGTGTGTGTGTGAGTGTGTGTGTCGCGCCCGCAGAGAGGCGACTCCTTTACGATGACTGGTCGAACGTTTCCCTCACCTTGGGATCGAGGGAGGACCGAGTGTTTATAAACCGCTGTTGTGCGGCTGCTCAGTGCACTTTCTCTCGCAGTCATGCTAGACTGATGAACTGCAACGTCCTTATGTAGATATTGTAAATAAACCCATATTCCTCGTTCTCGATGAGAAGCAGTCCTTCCCTTCAACAACGTCCTCAGCGTGGATAAGTTGGACGACGGCACGGGCCAGCTACCATCTAATTCATGCCCGACTCCAATCTTGACAACTGGTTACGAGCGGTGGGATTGAGCCCTCCCAATCCATACAGAGTGTACTGTCTCTTTCTAGGGCGTCTCTAGTCGCGACTACAGCAAGCCGTACAGGTAAGCGGGTGAACAGCGCTATCACGTCAAGCAGGCATTCATCGTCCTTTGTTGTCAGCCCGATGAAGTCCTCCGCGTTGCGTACGTGAGTCGATATATCTTCCCGGTTAGCGGTGAAATAATCCGATGCCGGCGATTGGACAGAGATCGCATTGCTGAACGTGAGAAGTCTACTACTGCCTCAAAAAATTACTACAGATTCGCATTCCCCTAATATTTAACTCATATACGTTGGGAAAAACACCGTTAATTAGATGAAAACTGAACTTCTGCAATGTGAAAAGATGCTTTCAATTGACCTCGAAGTTTCCCTAGGGAATTACCTCGTTCCACCAAACAGCGTGAAGCCGCATTTTAGGTAAATGGCAGTCTGAAAATGCCCGTTTACTTTGTGCCTTGTATACGTCAATGGCAACCGCCATCAGGCCTTACAACGAAACTTCGTGAATAGCTTTATTGTTTATGTGTGTACCTGGTGGATGTATGTGCCGTTTGTGTGCTTATGTGATCACTGTGTGTGCTATAATTATCACCTAGCAACAGTGTTATTATGCCTGGTGATCAGGCAGGCTTATTTATTTATTTATTTATTTATTTATTTATTTATTTATTTATTTATTTATCTATTTATTTATACACATACCTCACAGGCTCCAACTGGAGTATTGCGTCAGGGGGTAAGAGAAACAACATGTAGCGAAAATAGGAGAACATAGCTAACAACAAATCAAGCAATTGAAAAAATTGAAAGGATAGACGCCGTTTAACATCAAGCAAACGAAGAACAACAAAAACACTCTGGATGATCAGAAACGCGCACGGCTCATCGAACTCCTGGCAAAGAATTGCAAACGCATGTATACCTATAAACTGCTTGCAAGGAGCGAGAATGACGACAGTCAAGTCACATGGTACAAATGAAACAACGTGTGCGCATAACTTCGGAATCATTCTTTTTTTATGTTTCTCTAAATGATTCCAGATTATTAATTTCAACAATGTGGCTTGGGAGATCGTTCCAAGCTGCTATTGCCAGAGGTAATGCAGATTTGTTAAATGCATTTGTGTGGCCAAATACACGTGTGAAACTGTGTGCGTTATATAAGCGGCGAGATGTGCGATGTGGGCGGGAAAGGGGTAATGTAGTTGCGTGTAAACTGTGAGTGATTTTGTGCAATAAGCAAAGCAGTGCTATCGTCCTTCTAGATTCAAGAGATGGGAGTGATAGTGATTTCTCTATAGCAGTAACGCTAGAATGCCTATTGTAATCTTTCGCGATGAAACGTGCAGCACGGTTTTGGACAGAGTCGAGAGAATTTATTAAATATTCCTGATGTGGCAACCAGATGGCGGAAGCGAATTCGAGCTGAGGACGAACAAAGGTTCTGTACGCTATTTCACGAGTGGCTGAAGGGGTTTCATGTAGGTTTCGTTTTAGGTAAGCAAGTGTGATGCTTTGCTGTAATATGTTTTATATGCGCCTTCCAAGATAAGTTTGTTGTAATATGGATGCCGAGAAATTTGTACAAAGGGGTGACAGTGAAAGCACTGTTATTAAGCGAGTGTAAGCGAGAAGTGTAAAGAGAGTGTAAAGAGTGTATTAAGCGAGTGTGAGCGAGAAGTGTAAAGAGAGTTAGTTTTCTTTCGGCTGATGGTAATTAATTTGCATTTTTCTGTATTTAGTGACATTTGCCATAGCGTGCACCAGTTTGTAATTTTATCTTCTTGAAGAGCGATGTGGTCGTCGGGTGCCTTAATTTGGCGATAAACTACGCAATCGCCAGCAAATAACCTGATTGCTGATGTTATGTTGGATAGCAAATCATTTATATAGATGAGAAACAATAGCGGACCCAGCACGCTACCTTGAGGTACACCAGATGACACATCGGCCAAGGAAGATTAATGAGTGTCAGTAAACGTAAACTGTTTGCGGGATGTGAGGAAGTTCCTTATCCGTGATATTGTAAGGCGGTCTAAATGTAATGGTGATAATTTGGCTATCAATCTAGAGTGGGGAACGCTATCAAAGGCTTTGGAAGAGTCAATAAAGATACTATCAATCTGGAAACCATTGTCTATGTATGTGAATAGCTCGTTAGTGAATTCGATTAGTTGAGTCTCACAGGAAGTCCTTTCCTAAAACCGTGTTGCTTTGGGTAGAAGAATTTGTTAGCATCTAAGTGCTGCACAATATTAGATGCTATGACATGCTCTAGTAATTTACATGGAATGCTTGTTATTGATATAGGTCGGTAATTACTTATCTTGCTTTTATCGCCAGACTTAACGTTTACAGCAGTTCATTAAAGTGTGAATCTCTTGAACTGGCAATAAGTCTCACAACGACGCAGACAACGAGGGTGAAACGCACGATTTGGCTCCACTGTAAGTATTCTGATATCGTATACCTTGCCGATAAATCTAAATCAACTGAATAGCGACCCAGAAACAAAAAAGGAAAGAAAGAAATATCGATGTTTCTTTTCATGCCAAAAAGGTAAGATTAAAAAATTAAAAATAAGTGTCTCAAGATTTAGCGTACTAAATATAATCATTGCAATAAACCGAAAGCTGTACATAATTTAAAGAAAGGACGAAGAAAATTGCTCCGCATCTTTGGGAAGCAGAATCTGAGAACACTGTGAATTTCCTATTATCTTACTGCGCTGCGCCCCCCCCCCCCCCCCTTTACCCATCCCCTTGCTTTTTACCGCCACACAGCGTAACATTGTAGCTTCCAGAGGGCTTCGATATTATCATACTGAGTGTATTCCACCCAGTAGTGCACTAGATCGACAAATATATAGAATTTATATAGAATTGCACGGTGTTGACCTGCGCTACTAACCGACTGACGTGTTCGACAGAAGCATATACAGACGCTATATTGAAACGACTATCAAGCGGGAAAACAAAGAATTAATAATAGGATTAAAAACTATATAAAAAAAGAGAGAAAAAAAAAACACGCCCGAACGGGGGCTCGAACCCCGGACCGTTAGGTTAAAAGCCTAACGCTCTACCGACTGAGCTATCCGGGCGGACGAGGAAACGCTCCGTACAAAGGGTGGTACAGATCGCGGCACGTTCTTAACTGTCTTGACCATGTTCTTGAGATGTTTTTGAGTGATTAATTGAATCTAAAAGTTGTAGCGCGTTGCATCGCGTTAAGTCAGTGCATTTTCCTTTCTATCTATCTATTTTTTTTTTATTCCTTTCCTTTTATAACCTTTTATTCCGGTTACCGCTTTCCTTAGCACCGGGTAGCCAGCCGCTACTTAGACTGGCCAATACCCCTGTCACACTGGGTGTTTTATTGTCATTCGAACCGAATGGCATTAGCATCGAATGACATTATTCGGTTGCTACACAGCGATATTTAATGTCATTAGCACTGAATGACTTCCGCAATCGAATGAGTTCGAGAAACTCATTCGGCTTCGCCAGGCTTCGCACTCGGAGCGAATGTGTACTCTCAACCCCAGAAACAAAGCAGAACAGGACACAGTATTTGCAAATTGAAAACTGTACTCGTACAGAAATAATAACGTTTGCGTGTTTTAATGGTTTTGCTACTTTAAAGAGACAAAATATGCGCGGCAGGCTGTCGCAATATGTTGTTACTCTCCAGCTCAGCAGCGTCTGGCCGCCGCCCATGCCGCCGCCACTCTGCTCGTCGGCCATAGAACGTCTAATCGCTTCCTCCGATTATTACGCCTTGCTCGTAATGCAAAGTACGCAGCAACTAATCGCTTCACCTGCTGAACTTAGCGACGTCGTCCAGCGTCGCCATGTCAGCCATTTTGTTTGTTTTCAATTTATCGGCTACTCAGGTGGCTAAGCCTTGTTTTGGCTTATAGTGGCGACCATAGTCTGAAATAGAAATACTTTTTTTATAGGCATTACAAAAATATTTTTTTTTCAGTGAGGTGACGTCCCAAAAATATATTTAAATATGTGGATTGCTTATGCAAGCACTTTATACCTACCTTGTTCTACTTTAGTTGCCACGTTTTCTTTTTTTTTTTCGGAATGATCGCCATTGATATCGCCACCGAATGGCATTAATGGCTAAACCCCATGAGCGCGATATTGTGCACGACAGCGACGAGCGACGGATCGGGCCGTCACGTAAACAGATCGCTCGGTCTCGTCGCGCGATCGCTCGGTTCTGCAAATCTAGAATTCGTCGCTCGTCGCCCGGAAGTGCTATGAGCGACTAGCCAATAGCGCGAAGCCGGAACTGGATGTACATAACTCAAGTATTTCCGATTGTCGCACGGAACGAGCAAACGATTGAATTTTTATACATGCAAAGATAAGAACCTACTGGAAGACCTTCAGAAATATGTTATGCTGCTTTTTACAGTAAAACACATCAACTTAAGTTAATAAAGCAAGCGTCACGCTAGTTTCGGTGCCTATATTGCTGCCCTCATACCGGCAACACTGGGGAGACGTCGCTCGAAGTCGTCGCTCGCATGGGGTACGACTTGTAGGCGACGAGCGAACGCGACAGCCATCTCCATCGCGTCGCTTGTCGCTGTCGCGTGCAAGATCGCTTGCATGGGGTTTATACTTAATTTTTCGAGTGTAGCACCTCCGCGGGAAAATGACATTCGTTGCACCGAATGCCGTTCGATTCGAATGACATTAAAACTCCCAGTGTGACAGGCGTATTAATTAACCTCGGCTAACCTCCCCGTCTTTGCCTCTCAGTATTTTCCTTGCTGACAGAACCCAACACGTGGTTCAGCGGCACGATGGGCTTTGGTCCTGGCTCAGCCACGTCGCACTCAGCCTGCACAATGGTTCAGTAATTTTTTTTTTTTTTTTTTTTGTGATCGAGCTGGTCAACGGAGCTGGTGGGCTGAGTGCAATGCGAAGACAATCCACTCCCAGTGGCTCGTCATTTAATAGACAACAATCGCGGACAGAAGTTTGGAGAACAACGGCTGCAGCAACAAATTTTCAGCTTGGAAGTGGGGATATATCGTGTTCTTAAGGATAAGTGATTCTAGACAAAATGTCACTGACCCAGCTTCATAGATACCTGTCGCCATCTGCAGAAAACAGCGTTTCAGGCAAGGCAGTCGCCTGTTACAGGAGCAGGCAACACGATAGAGTTTCATACAATAATATTGTAGGAAACTCTACGGGCAACACGCGACAGCGCTCCCTGAAACGCTGCTATCTGTAGATGACAGCAGGTGGCGACGCAACTTTGTGCCAGGGCCGGCTTTTCAGACTGCTGAAAACTGCTGCTGAAAACCACCGCATCTGCTGAGGGCGGTATGCAATGCTTTATTGCTTTAGAGTAATGGGAGTAATGACACTTTTAACTGCACACCGCTGCTAGTCCTATTGCAGTTTCTTTTTCCTTTTGTCGCTCCTCTTATTCACGCTGCTTCTCGGGAGTCGGGGACTGCGTTGCGTACCCATAGCGGTGTTATCGTACGACAACAATGAAATCGGTTGCTAGACTGGTCCTTTTATACGCGGAAGGCCAGTGACGTCACTCCCAAGTCGCAAGCTGCCGTCGCCGCGGCAGCTTTCGCAACAGTAATCTTTGCGGGTATGCGGTGAGCGCCACGTGTTTCGGATTGTCATCAGGAGCGCATTATTGCCAATTATGTGGTTCGGATGCTCCTTTTCTGCTTGTTCTCTAATGAAACGAATGCTGTTCTGTATGCTGCATGCGTGATTCCAAAGAGTGTACGCACTTTTCGCTTGACTTTGCTGAGTGCTTGAAGCCTCTGCCTTACGGGAGTACGAGCCACTGCTCCTGCCATCTACTGCGGCCGAGATCGGCCCACATTTTTGCTAACGGACGCGGACACGAAAAATGTCGACAACCGAGAGGCTAACAGCTCCGCTGTCAAAATTGCTCGATGAATCGCCAGTACGATCATTAATTAAAAAATAAAGCACGAACTTTTCATTAATTATTTCCGGGGGCGTGTTGCAATTGGGGAAATGAAGTCAGCCACCACTTTAAGCGTAAGATCCTGCTAGAAACTCTGCCTTTTACCATTTTCGACAGATAAGTACTCGAAATGTGCGGCGGAATGCAGTGCCGTTCCAGTTAATTAATAAGTTTCCGGGCTGTGGCCCTTGCTTACAGAAAGCAACAAAGACGACTCGTTCAATTTTTGCTTGTGATGTCTTTCACGCAGTCTGCTTCTCATTCGTCACGCGGCAACAAGCACAGTTTTACCATGAAAACACTATCTATCGTTTTACTGAAGACTAGAAAGGAAAGTGAGGAGAGGGAGTTTTGCGGTTTTTCGTATCGCACGGCCTCTTTTTGTCCCCTTGCTTACAGCACAGCCTCCTATACGAGGCTATGCTCTTTCACACGCACATTATATATATATATATATATCCTGCTAATTTACTGGCTCAACTCCGCTACGATTTCGCGAATAGGCGTAGCATTTGACATGAATTTAATATATTGAACTGTTTTCAACGAAAAATTCGATGTTTCCGTCGACTGAAACGACGCCACCACTTATGATGCTGCAAGTAACGGATGGATGGATGGATGGATAGATGGATGGATGGATGGATGGATACTATGAGCGTTGGAAGGCCGGGCATGCGTCATTTAAGCATGTGTTGTTATAAGGCAGAGAATGACTGACAGCAGTGACCAATTGTGACCCGTCAGAAAGGACGGGCTAAATCGGGTAAATGACCTGGCTATGGCTCTTCACATGTCAACCAAGCACAAAACTTGTCGCCAGGCACTGAATCCTTGGCTTCGGCGGCGCAAAAGACAGGGCATATCAGTTTCGTATCACTCTGAAAGGACTTCTCCGATGCCAGAGGCAGGCAGACGCGACCGTAAGCTGTTGCGTATACTTCCATGCACACGCGACTCATGACTTCCCGGTAAGCGCTGAAAGTTTCTTCTTTTTTTTTCACACTTGTTTTAAGTGCTGCTCAACTCCGCCGGAAAATATATCGTGTACCAAGCCGCGTTCATGACCGCATGCTTACGGAAGATTCCGAAACCACGATGTAAGAACCATTGAGAAATACTATGTTGTGTCACCTCTCGCGATTAGCAAAACCCGTATACCGCGGATAGTTCAAGCATGTTTTCAGGCATGTAATTAATTAATTAATTATGGGGTTTTAAGTGCCAAAACCACTTCCTGATTATGAGGCACGCCGTAGTGGAGGGCTCCGGAAATTTTGGCCACCTGGGGTTCTTTAACGTTCACCTAAACCTAAGTACGCGGGTGTTTTCGCATTTCGCCCCCATCTAAATGCGGCCGCCGTGGCCGGGATTCGATCCCGCGACCTCGTGCTCAGCAGCCCAACACCATAGCCACTGAGCAACCACGGCGGGTATTCAGGCATGTAGGATCGCCTAGGCTCGAATTCTCCGACATAATATTAACGTGGCCTCATAATCTGCAGGGTTATCTGACTGAACTAGCTTGGATGCTCTGTTGCCATACTCCGAAATTCGAATCCTCGCGTTTTCTTTTTCGTTTTTTTAATCTGAAGGTGGGAAGCTCGAACTCACCTCCTCCAGTACTCTACATCTCCACGCTTGGAGTGGTGCCTGACAACGGTAAAAACGCCGAGCGCAAGTGCGGCTATACTGATCCAGGTACAAACAAATTAGGAAGACCCAGTAAGCTTGAACAAATGCACTCCCTCACCAGAACAGGAACTGGCTTACCTGGTGCAGTGTTCGGCCACTCCCTCCCAAATGACTCATTCGATTAACCAATGGCCCTCAGTCCCCAGCAGCTGCGGAGCGCCTGGCTAAGGCGGAGGTCAGACCTGCAACGCAGCAGAGGGTGTTAAGAATCTCTGGACCTGGACAGGCCGCCAATGGAAACGCACCCTTGCAACGTTTAACATCGGAGCTCTCTCGAGCGAAGCTAGCTGAGGAACTATCAGGCATTGGTTGGGGTATCATTATCTTTAGTGAGGTTAGAAGAACTGGTGAGGCTTATACAGTGCTGACAAATAAAATGGCCTCATCTTCTGCTATAGAGGACTACCAGATAAGAAGCAGCTGGAAGTAGGATTCCTAATCCATAAGGACATGGTGGGCAACATTGACGAATTCTACAGCATTAATGAGAGGGCAGCTGTAGTTGTAATAAAGCTGAATAGGAGGTATAGAATAAAGGTAGTACAAACCTACGCTCCAACCTCGAGTCACGACGATGAAGAAATAGAACAGCTTTATGAAGATGTTGAATTAGCAATGCGAAAAGTGCAAACTCAGTAAACTGTAGTCATGGGCGACTTCAATGCAAAAGTGGAGGAAAAACAGGCTGGTGAACAAGCAATTGGTAACTACGGCGTCTATTTTAGGAACACTAGAGGAGAGATGTTGGTAGAATTCGCGGAAAGGAATAAGCTACGAGTAATGAACACCGTCTTCAGGAAGCGTTGCAACAAAAAGTGGGCCTGCAAGAGTCCTAATGGTGAAACAAGAAATGAAATTGATTTCATACTTTCTGCCGATCCCAGCATTGTGCAGGACGTAGAAGTGTCAGGTATAGGGAAAGTGCAGTGATCATAGGTTAGTGAGGGCTAGGATTCGCCTCAATTTGAGCAGAGAAAGAGTGAAATTGGTCAAGAAAAAGCAGGTCATCCTAGACACCGTAAGGGTAAAAGCAGACCAATTCAGGTTGACACTTACAAACAATTATGCAGCCTTGGAACAAAGATACGAAGATGACATAGTGGCAATGAATGAAGCCGTAACTAGGTTGGCTTCAGAAGCAGCAATTGAAGTGGGAGTCAAGGCACCAAGGCAACCAGTAGGCAAGCTCTCCCAAGTAACAAAGCACCTAATAAAGAAACGACAAAGAGTGAAACTGTCCAACTCAAGAGACCAGATAGAATTCTCGGAACTGTCGAAATTGATCAACAAGGAAAAAATAAGGGATATATTCGAAATTATAACGTGAGAAAGACTGGGGAAGCAGTAAAAAATGGACGCACCCTCAAATCTGTGAGAAGGAAACTTAGAATAGGACAAACCAAGATGTATGCACTGAAAGATAAGCAGAGTAAAATCACCAGCAATCTATAGTAAACGCAGCAGAATAATTCTATACAGACTTGTATAGTACCCAGAGGAACCACGACACCTTCATTCAAAGCAGTAATGAACAGGTTGCAGAGACTCCTCCTATAACTAGCGATGAGGTCCGAAGGGCCTTGCAAGACATGAGACGGAGAAAATCGGCAGGAGAAGATGGAATAACAGTCGATTTAATCAAAGATGGAAGAAATATAATGCTTGAAAAACTGGCGGCCCTTTATACGAACTGTCTATCGACTTCAAGGGTCCTAGAAGAATGCCAACATCCTACTAATCTACAAAAAGAGAGACGGTAAAGAATTGAAAAAGTATAGGCCCATTAGTTTACTTCGAGTATTATGTAAGATATTCGCCAAGATAATTTCCAATAGAATAAGGGCAACAATAGATTTCAGTCAACCAAGGGAACAGGCTTGTTTCAGGAAGGGACACTCTACAATGGATCACATCCATGTCATCAATCAGGTAATCGAGAAATCCGCAGAGTGCAATCAGCCTCTCTACATGGCTTTCATAGATTACGAAAAGGCATTTGATTCAGTCCAGCAGTCAGATACCAGATACCAGATTCAGATACCAGCAGTCATAGAGGCATTACGTAATCAAGAAGTACAGACCGCTCACGTAAATATCTTGGAAAGTATCTACAGATATTCCACAGCTACCTAAATTCTCCACAGGAAACGTAGGAAGATACCTATAAAGAAAGGTGTCAGACAAAAAGACACTCTCTCCAATGCTATTCACTGCGTGCTTGGAAGAAGTATCCAAGCTATTAAACTGGGAAGGCTTATAGGAGTAAGGATAACGGCGAATATATCAGCACCCTTCGATTTGCAGATGACATTGTCTTGTTTAGCAACACGGGGGCGAGTTACAACAAATGATTAAGGGCTTTAACAGAGAGAGTATAAGAGTGGGGTTGAATATTAATGTGCAGAAGACAAAGAATTACTCACAGGGGACTCTGATCATGAGAAAGAAACTTACAGAAGAATAAAAATGTGTTGGAGCGCATTCGGCAGACATTGTCAGATCCTGACTGGAAGCTTACCACTATTATTTAAAAAACGGTGCACAATCAATGCATTCTACCGGTGCTGACATATGGGGCAGAAACCTGGAGACTGACAAAGAAGCTCGAAAACAAGTTAAGGACCGCACAAAGAGTGATGGAACGGAGAATGTTGGGCATATGGTTAAGGGACAGGAAGAGAGCGGTGTGGACCAGAGCAAATAGGGATAGCCGATATTCCAATTCACATTAAGAGAAAGAAACGGAGCTGGGAAGGTCATGTAATGCGTAGGTTAGATAACCGGTGGACCACTAGGGTTAAACAATGGGTACCAAGAGAAGGGAAGCGCAGTCGAGGACGGCAGAAGACTAGGTGGGGTGATGAAATTAATAAATTCGCAGACGCTAGCTGGGATCAATTGGCGCAGGACAGGGGTGACTGGAGATCGCAGAGAGAGGCCTTCAATCGTCCTGTAGTGGACATAAAATAGGCTGATGATCATGATGATGAAACAAAAGCGAGAATCATGTAATAACAGCCCGTAATATAGGCGTCTGGATCACAGTTGCCTTTGTTCAAGTTGCTCGGCAACTCATACTGACTTGTCTGAGCGTGGAATAACGCGGCTCATATGTGCAGATATGTATGTTTCATTGCTTCTTGACATTATTTCACACCCGCGATGTGCCGTTTCCCCAATATCCGAAGCTAGCAGCGACCTGTGACTGTGGCCAGGTCGCTGCACTAAGTGGCCCGTGGAGTAGTTTTGCCCGTTTGTGTCTGTATATGCAAGGAGGATTAATGTGAGATCTCTGTGTGTGTACGTGTGTGTGCGTGTGTGTGCGTGCGTGCGTGTGTGTGCGTGTGTGTGCGTGTGTGTGTGTGTGTGTGCGCGCTTCAGAATTTAGGGCTAATTTACTCACTAACATGAGATTTGTCTGTGCCAATTCTTGCGTAGGTGACGAAGCTACACAAGAATGTTAATATGACAATGAAGAGAAGTTGAGCTGTATCAGTACACAGTTAAACTTCGATATAATGAACTTCAATATAACAAAATTATCGATATAACGAAGTATTTAACATTCTATAACTTCTTTTCCATAGATCACCATATATACTGAACATCGATATAACGAAGTGTGTTTACACACGATTTCAATGTAATGAAATTTCACTGTCACCGTGAAGGAATACCGAGGCAATAAATGGAATCTCCCGCAGACGCAGATGAAACTACACGCGACTGCTTGCGAACGCGCCACTCAAATCGCGCGCAGCGTGACAGAGAGAGTCGCCGAAACCGAGCAGCAGGAGCCTCTTGCCATCACTTACACGCACGCACGCACGCACGCACGACGCACTCGTACACACAACGCAGCCCTCACTCACACGCACGCGCTATGCACTAAGACACACGTGCATGCACCCACAGCGTACACGCGCTCTCACACACTGACACACACCCACTCACACTCACGCACTGCACACACACGCACGCACTCGCACAGGCGCACACACTCGCACAAGCGCACACAAACATTCAGGCACCTACGCACACAGAGTACATACACTCACTACACACTAATAAAGACACGCATTCTTACACACGCATTCACATAAGTAGAAAGAAAGAAACACACACACACACGCGCGCACACACACACACACACACACACACACACACACACACACACACACACACACACACACACACACACACACACACACACACACACACACACACACACACACACGCACGCACGCACACACACACACACACACACACGCGCACACACACACGCGCACACACACACACACACACACACACACACACACACACACCGCAAGAATCCGCTCATTAAACAGCACTGGGGCCAGGCGTTTGTACGCCGTGCCGACATCGAAACAGTTGTTGAATGTTGTCGACTTGTCGAGGAATTTTTCGTTAAAGTTCATAATGGAGTAGCGAGAACGCGCTCTATGCGCCTGCCGCAAAGGTCCCACCCGAGGTGAATCAGCACACGCAAAAATTACTGCCTTAAGACCCCTGCAATGTGACCCATCGTTTCAACCGAGGAGACTTTTCAGCAGAGAGCTTCAACGCCCTCCTTGCCCCACCGTCGAAACTTGTTCGTTCACTGCTCATCACTTCGAGCCTACAACCTTGCTGTGACTGCGCTGTCTGGTTCGGATCCCGGTCAATGAGAGTAATTCTCGCAGTCAACTGTCTCCCTTCGAATCAAGCTGCGATCATTCATTAACAAGCGACTCTAAGCATCGGCTTCATACTGCGTCGGCACCTTCCACGGAGGCACGCGGAAAGACGGATAGCTGACTTTCATAAGCGAACGGTCCGCGCACACGGTTCTTTTGCTCGAAGCACGCCCGAGAGCGCTGCAATACGATAGCGCGCGAGCGCAGTCGTGTGGTTTTATTTCACATTACGCGGGCTTTCTTTAAACACCGGAAAAGATGACCACGCAGCATGTACACGTTGCCACAAAAAATTGGATCGGTCGTTTCTGAACCCCCTCTACAACGTAACGAAACGCAATTATCCCTAATGTCAATATTAAAGAATTTGGATAATTCATCTGACTTCATTAACTAATTGAGCGGAATATGAAAAAAAAGAACACTATAAGCAGCGTCACATGACGTCAATGACGTCAAACCATACGTCGTTGGCTTCACCCAGCTGCGGTTAACCACTTTTTAAAATTCATTTGTTCAAGTTACGCGAAACACCCTGTGTGTGTGTGTTTATATATATATATATATATATATATATAGAGAGAGAGAGAGAGAGCTTACCGATATTCGAAAATTTTTGCAATAAGCGCGAGTTTTTCAAGAAAATTTTCCTTCCTATTTGCTAGAGTTTAAGCGCCTCTCCGAAATGTTGCAAAGATTTGTCATATTGGCCCAGCGGCTGTCACATAAAAACAATTTCTGCGTTTTACATGGATTCGAATAGGGAAGTAGAAGTTGGACTCGAGCTATCGCTTCCTGTTACATTGAGCATTGCTCAGACTGACTCCCTGCTGAACCTACCTATTTGGGCGTCCTTCTTGCGACACAACTCCGTAAAAACATGGTTTTATGAAGTGCCCTCACCAGTGTGGTATATGACGAAGGAGCAATATATAGAGGACAGGCGAGAACACCGTCTGTGCGCTCCGCACTCTGGCCCGGCAGGCAGCTCGAGGACCGGCGATGAGGAGGGCGAAGCCTGGGGAAGACACTGCTTCATGAAAGCACTAGATTTTTTTAAGTTCTTCGTTAAAGCCCAACAAAGCTAATCAATATCGGTGCAATAGTTTCTGAAAAAAATAAATGAAATGATTATGAAAAAAGGAACAACAAAGAAAACTTCGGCAGAGACACTGAGTGGGAGCGGCAGCACCGAAGCGACCCTGTCGCTAAGACCTCGCTGGTTTGCTTTGCAGGTTGTTTGCTATGCTCCTGTCTACTATTTCCGCTCATATAGACTTTGCTTAAAGGTGCTGCCGCTCCCAGTGAAATGCTCCGAAATATTTTGTTCACGTTATGGTGCCGCTTGCAACTTTTGGTGGCGGCAGACATACAGAGTAATCCTGGCCCCTCAACTGCGGGTATGTTTATCTTGGACACGCAGGATGATAGGCTCGCACGTTTTGAGGCAAAACTTCACACGGTGGCGCAGTCATGCACTAAGCTACTTGCACTTGAACGCAATGTGCGTGATTTGAGTGCACCATAAGATTACAGCAGAAAAGAATTAATGACTTGGAGGATAAATCTAGACGCAATAATATGGTTTTCTGGTGTACCGGAGAGCCCCAATGAGACGCACAAGTAGAAGACGAAGTAGTTAAGGGCATGTTTGGTGACCGCCTTGATGCGGCAGTGTCCTCAGTGGAGAGGATGCATAGGCTCGGCCAAAAGAAGGCAAACCGAGATAGACGCATTATTCTGAAGCTATATAACTACAATGAGAAAATGGCCGTCTTTGAGAACTGCAAAAAAGTCAAGGATACGAAGATAACACCATCTGACGACTATTCAAAAGAGAGAGAGAGACAGTAGATTTTAATGAAGAGAAAGGAGGAGAGGTCGGCCTGGAGAGCGTGTCTCTAGCCTGCTACTCCTCACTGGGGAAAGGAGAAGTGGGAAATACAGGGAGAGGTAGGTGGCGGGTGATTATGTTATGGTACAATGAGATATTATACACACGTTGTCCAATATGCGGATGCGCACTGTAGACGCAGTACACGTAAGAGTAATGTTGTCCACGCAAAAAGTAATCCTGTCACAAAAAGTTATTGCGCAAACACATTTCGCACTGACTGCACGTCTCACAGGTTCTAGAGGCGATCGTCTAAACCAGTCTCACTCAAAAAGTTCAAAAGTGATATTATGGCACGTTGGGCACAGTCAAAACTCCTCTACGCGCCCAAAAGCTTTTCTTCTGAAAAGGGGCGGGAGTCCAAACAGTCAACATTAGATTTCAGTGTTCTTCGTTCGGCCGCATATTGAGGGCACACGCAAAGTACGTGAGTTATTGTCTCGGGAGTGCGACAGACGCTACAGTCAGGGTCCCGTGTTTGTCCATTCTTGTGAGGGTATCGGTGGGTGTATGCCACACCCAGCCGTAATCGATGAATGAGTGTTTCCGGGCCTCTCCGCAACCGAAGTGGAAGCCGGAATTGTAAACCAGCGTCAAGTCTATGGAGGCGCTCTTGCCGATGTTCGGGGTTGTCCCAATGTCGCGCCATAGAAGTTTTGAGGGAGTTATGGAGCAAGGCGTTAATCTCATACCGGGAAAAATGAATTTTTATGATGGTTCTGTCAGTGTGTGCCTTTTTTGCTTCCGCGTCAGCCTGTTCATTTTCCAGCTATTCCACAATGGCCAGGAATCCACTGCAGCATGATGGTATGCTCGGAATGAGACGCCTCAGCAAACAGAGACATGATGTCATAAACCAGAGGACTATATGCGGTTCTGTCATTCATTTAATTGCTGATGAGCTGATGGTTTTGAGTCACAGAACACTGTCCACTTCTCGAGACTTTGTTCAATATGCAGCGAACTGCTTCTCGAACTCCGGTCAACTGAGCTGCTGTAGATGACGTCCTGTGTCCTATCTTGAACCACTGTGCGATCCCCATTCCTGGCACCGTGTAGGCCACCGCGGAAGAGGTCTGTGTCTATTCAAAAGAAACGGTGCAGAAACGGGGGATCTGCTTTGGCGTTCAGCGCAGTCTGATCGGCAGTCTGGCGCAAGGGTCAAACTCGTGCGCGATGAACTCTTTATCGACGACGTCGCGCATACACACGTGGGCCTTGACGTCAAACAGGCGGGTCGAAGCGGGCACTAACCGCCAATCTGGGCCGAGTGAGGGTTCGTGACCACAGACGCCCCAAGAAGTACTCGACGCGCGAAGCATCGTTAATAAGGGCGAACCATTCAATTGCTTAACTTTATTACATACCCTCAAGTGGTTGGCATCACGCAGACGTGGTCGCCACGCGACATTAAGAATGACCAAGTTTTCCCTTAATCCTTTTCATGTCTTAAGCAATGTTCATTTAAATTAAATGAGAAAGAATTCATCTTAAATGGTTTTGAATATAAGGAAATAACGCTAGGAATTTTCGTGCACCACTCTAAAGCCTTTGGTAGGCTAAATCATCAGACTTTGCTTACTAAACTAGGACATTATGGGTTTCGGGGCCTTTCTCTCAAACTCTTACAATCTTATCTTGACCTCAGAAAACAACTCGTTTCGATTTCATCAGAAGACTCACGTCTCCGGGAAATTACACAAGGCGTATCCCAAGGAAGTATACTAGGGCCAGTATTGTTTAATATATATGTTAACGACATTGTCAACATTTCTAATGACGCGAACTTCATCATTTATGCGGACGACACCAGCCTCTTTCTTTCAGTCTCGTAATATCGGCGATCTCTCGTTGTTGGGAAATATCACATTGAAACAAATGGCCGAATGGAGCAAGGTTAACGCTCTCAAATTAAATACAACAAAAACAAAAGCTGTTATTTTTGCACTTCCACAAAAACATCTGAGTGAAGACGTACTGTTGCAGGTTGGGTCTGAAGTAATTGAACTTATTCCTAACGTGAAAACTTTGGGTGTTATATTTAATCAAAAATTAATGTGGAATGAACATGAACTTATTGCATCCCGTTTAGCCAAAGCTTGCGGCGTGCTTTGTAGACTCCGTGAGACGATACCATCTAAAGTTAAGCTGATCCTTTATAATGCACTTTATAATGCATCTCATTTAATGTATTGCCACCTTGCGTGGGGTACCACGTCAAAGCAAAATATCAGTAAATTACTACTGCTACAAAAAAGGCTGTTCGTCATATCGCAAACGCGCCATTCGGCGCACATATATCCGAACTATTTTCGAAGTTTAATATTATATTATTTGTCTAGCAAGTTTATATGACGTCAACCTTGCTCTAAAATACCAGAGGTACTTTAAGTATAACAATGAAGCGCTCTTGGGGTTGTGCAACCTAACAGAACCAACAGATATATCCTATAACGTTAGGGAAAGAAAGAGATGGCAGCTACCACTCTCCCGTACAAATTATGGATCAAATCGTTTATCCAATCGCGTCCCATCCTTATTAAATCAACTTCATGAAAACGGTGTCGAGATAACTGACATTACTAGGAAAACAATACGAAACTTCCTAATTCAAACTAATTACTTTTAAACGTTGCTTTGGCTAGGGGAAGTCACCACTTACCTCCTTTAATTAACTGGTTTTACGTTTTGATGACATTTTCGCATGTTGGATGTAACCTGCAAGACATTTATGCACACCTTCATTTGCTATGTTTCCGTATGTTAAGAGAACGCTATATGATAAATTTTTCAGCAATTGGAAATAATTATGTATTTCTGTTATATACTGTATATTCATATATGTCATTTGTACTGACTAACCACACTGCTTTGTATCATTGATTGTACATTATACTGTATATTCATATATGTCATTTGTACTGACTAGCACACTACTTTGTATCGCTGATTGTACATTTCGCTTTACACGTTTTCACTTATACATTTGTACATTGCACACACTAAAGTGTACAAACATTATTTTATTATGTCCCCATTATCATAAATACGGGCAAGAACCTTGTCAAGCTGCAAAAAAACAGCTTTTAGTTCTTGTCCAGGCGTTCATTTTTTGTAATAAATGAATGCGAAATAAAGATTGATTGATTGAAATGACAGGACAACAAGAGGCGGTGGCGTTGCTTTTTTAATCGAGAACTCAATTAAGTGCGAACCACTTCCCGTCAATGATGATCACGAGACTATATGGTGCAAATTATTCACGGATAGAGTCACTTAAATAACTGGCGTTATTCATTGTACCCCTGGCAGCTTCTCCGAGTTTCTTCAGAAGCTTGATTACACTGTAACCATAACTAACAAACGTAGCAGGTTAACACTGATGGGCGATTTTAATCTGCCTGGTGTTGACTGGAACGCACGCATATCAAGTACTGTCGATAGGCTTCGCGCAGACTGTATGTTGGACATAACGGCAAAACATAGCCTAATTCAAGTAGTAAATGAACCAACACGAATACAGAGCAGATGCCATTCGATACTTGATCTGGTATTTCTTATCAGATGATAGCTTTAATTACCCGGTCGATGTAGAAAATGGAATGTCGGACCATAAAGCCATAGCAACCATTCTTAGGATAGGCGACGAAGATTTTGCCAAACATTGTAATACGCATATGCTAAATTTTCAGAGGGCAGATGACACATCACTCCTCGATCATCTAGAGATTCCTCTTGACACGACACCACAAGGAAATTGCGTGCACCGTCTTTAGACGTACTTTAAGACAACAGTCGCAGATTGTTTATCACAGTTCGTACCTGTCATGCGGAAACGAGTTGAAAAGGTAAACCCATGGATCACTATTTATTTGAAACGCCGACTACAGCGCGCAAGACAAGCAACGCCAAGAAACCCTGACGATTTCTGTTCTTAGCACGCAGGTTCGTGAAAGAATTGAAGACAGCCAGGACAACTTTCTTTTCCACTACTTCGACCAACTACATGCGAAATATTCCGGACAGATTCTGGAGATACCTGACCGGTTCAAAACCAGCAATAACTGCAGTGCGCGTGAATGATAGCATTTGTAGCGAGCCAGTCATCATGGCAAAAAAATTCAATTATTTCTTCTGCTCAGTATTCTCGCCTGGTCAAATCGGCTCCCCGATACAAGAATCACGGGACACCTGCGGTGACGAAATTCAGATCTCTAAAGAAGGAGTGTTAGAACTTCTACAGAAATTATATGGTAAGCCATCAGGGCAAGCTAGATGACACACCAAACGAATTTTTGAAATGCTATAGTGACTAGGCTGAAGAATTTTTCCTTACAAATTTTAAGGCATTATTAGACACCGGTACCTTATCTGATGGCGGGCTAATTAATGGCCAGGGTAGTGGATATCTTCAAAGAAGGAGACAAATTAAAGGTTAGCAATCACCGTCCTATTTTTATTACATGCGCCGTTTGTAAATTGTTGGAACATATCATCTCCAAGTACGTAAAAGATTACATGGAAACGAAAAAACTTATTCTGTGCTAAACAACATGGATTTCATAGGTACCTCTCCAGCGTGACCCACCTGTTCGAGACAGTTCCACACTCTGCGTTAGCCATAAATAACAAAGAAGACATCGATCTCACAGCTTCAGATTTTTTCAAGGCATTTGACAGGGTTTCTCATGCAAAACCTGTGCGCAAGCTTTGTGACACTGGTCTTACTCCAAAAGTAGTACGATGTGTTCAGGTTTATTTAAAGAACTGACAACAGTTAAATCACAGAAATTTTCACTGAGTGGTCGTCAACATTGCCGGTTACGTCCGGCGTTCCTCAGGGGCTGGCACTGTTTCTGATATACATTAATGATATAGTCATGAACATTAACCCATTGATTGAAGTAGGACTATCTGCAGATGACTGTTTGATGTTCTGTCGGGTGAAAAGCGTCAGTGACCAAATCTAATTGAATGAGTCCTTGCAGATTGTTAACGACTGGTGTACCTCTTTGGATATGCAAATTAACTTCAAGAAGAATGCTTACTCTCACTTTTTCCTTATGCTGGTCGCTGTGATATATTAAACCTTAAAAAAATGAAACATCTCCTCGAAATAACCATAACAGATGATCGAAAATATAGCATGTTGCGGTTACTTGTGGATTCGCAGAGCGAAATCTCGGCGTGTTAAAAAGGAAATTGAAATATGCTAGTTCTGACGTAAAACAAATTGCATACTTGGCAATTATTCGCCCTACTCTAGAGTACGCAAGTATAGTCTGGGACCCATACCACCAATATCTGATTAATAAAGTAGTAAAAGTACAGTGTCTTGATGCTAGGTTGGTCTTTTCTTGCTACATCCGAACACGATCAGTTACCGAGTTACTTAATAGGGCTAACCTACCGACACTTGCTGAGCGCCGGAGGGTTGCTAGATTAAAATTTATTTTCCAATTACACACGAGAAGCCCAAATGCGGATCGCAGCCTATTTGCGACTTCCTGGCAGAATATCTCTAAGGATAAATCACAACTATGCTTTCATGCCTTATTCCTCCAGAGTTGATGTCATTAACCCCAGAGGCTCAGGTTCGATTCCCACCTAGGCTGAAATGTACCAAAGTTTCTTTTCAAAGCCATTCATTTACTTTGTTTACAGGAACTACCCTCAGAAACTTGGCGTGAATCGGGGCATTCGTGACATATGTCTTTACTCTGCACCGTCGGCCAATTTCGGCACTATCGCTCGGCCACGGCGACGATGGATTTTCGCGTAATGGGCCATATAATGCTTTCGCATTAAAAAAAAAAAATAACTTATGCGTATGTGACCGCCTCTCTTCTGAGGCAGTTGAAAGAGAACGTCGATTCGTATCCGTGACACAGGTGATATCGGCGCCATTTTGTGGTTGGCCAGTCAGTCAGCCCGGTGCCCATAGGCATAGGACACCTTGACGACGAGCGGTCTTTTTCTAGGATTGAAGAAATTATGCGAGTGACGAACGGTCGGTAACATTCTTGTGGTTACAAGGCAAATAAATTGGTACATCGGCACATCGTTTGGCTTTAAATCGATGCTCATAATTTCAGTTCCACATACCAGCGACCACTCAAGTTCTTATTACAGATTCTTGCAGGTAATTGAGTTCAGAAAAAAGAAATGGTTAACGGAATTCAAAAAAAAAAAAAAACGTTCAGCGGCGCAGAATGTAGACGCATGTATACATAGCTACTGGGATCGTGTGCAAGTTCCCCCCAAAAACCTATGGTTACTCGGCCGGCCCTCCTAAGTTGCGCGCAAGATACTGATTCCCGTCTGGGCATCCTTCTGGGATTTCGAGGGGAGTATGTAGCCCCGTCATAATAAAGGCAACAGCAGAGACGCCAAATCCCGCCATCACCCTTGTACATCACCTATGGATAGCCCACCCTGGCTAGAGATGTAAGGGCAGAGAAAAAAACCCGGAAATACCGAAGGAAGTTTTCTCTGTCGCTTTTTTTTTCAGCACAGAGAAAGCGAAAAAAAAAAGAAAGAAAGAGACACATTAACACTTTGACACACAGTTATACTTGCAATTCTCTGCTGCGCTGCATACACTTCTAGAAGGGACGACGGCGGCAAGAAAACGGCAGTATGTAGTTTTCGAGCGTCTTCACTATATATAACTTCAGTTTTGTTTTCCAAAGGCCGCGTAGCTTTCAAACGTCGCGGAATACAGGACGCCTCTGGGTTTTGCTCCAGGACTGGCGTCTGGGACTCCGCAACTGTCAACCTGACAACTGACAACGTGCAACTGTCAAGCTAGTGGCGAGGTTCGCTCTAACGAGCCGCTGACACCTGTAGCTTCCAGGCTGCTGCAGATACATTCGCCATCTGCCAGTCGCGAACGAAACTGGTTTTTCTTAGGAAATCTTCGCAAGAAGGCTGTGCAACAGGCTCACAAGTAAAGGTGTTCGAGAACTTGTCTCTACGTACAATCAAATTTGAATGTGGAAGCGTTTGTGTCCAGCGAGAGTAAGCTTTACACGAGGACCTTTCTCTCAGTTATCAGATTAGCAGTCTTTGGTACAAGAGAACAAGTTGTTCATTCCATTGTCTTCGCCTTCTCGGCGTAAGTATCGCACGTATTTAGTATCTTATTTGTATTGCTGCAAAATAAATAAAGCCATATTTAATAGAGTTTCAATTTTTCTCAAAATTCCCAAAATTTCACCAAACCACTGGGGTAAAAGCTTTTTTTTTTTTCTCTCCCGCTCACAATTTACGGACGTTTTGCGTCTCTAACCTCGCCCCCGATTTCCAATTTTCTTCCAGCGGAAAGCGAATAGCCTAGAGCGGAAGTACCGCAACAGAAGTGTTTTCAGAACCACAATAAAATCGTTTTCAAGTGTGCAAGCTCAGCCAGGCCAATGTGGCATGTTCTGGCCCACTGCGCGTTGCCAGGTGTGTCAACCGACGACCACGTATTATTGCTCGAAGCCTCTTGGCGGGGGAGACGCCGCCGCGGCGCCGCGGATGCAAGTGTTGCCGGATGCGCGCGCCGCGCTTCTCTGTTGAAGGAAGTGGGCGAGCGCATTTCCTCCCTCCATGTCGGTGGACAGCGGCGCCAATCCGCGCGGCTTCCGTGAACTACGCAAGATTGTATATACATATATAAAGCCGACGTTTCTCATAAATTCTGAGGTCGATCGGAGCTTTTGATCATCCGACAGAGCTCTCTAATCCATTTGCTCCTTACGGCAACAATGTCTGACGCTAACGTTGAGGCACATATTGAGATCTATCGTAGCCCGCACGACCCGAATGGACGGTCGACGACCCACATGAACTCATAAAAGCCAAGCCAGACCTTTACGGCTTCCTTTTTCTTTTTAATGTTATGTCAAGCAACAAACAATCCAAGAAATTGAGAAAGCTTAAAAAGTGGCCTGACACATTGCACCTGTATGGCTACGACGGCTCCGTATGCGTCGTCAAAAGAGGATGGCGTCATGCGAACGACAAAAAAAAGAAGAAAAAAATGGAGAAAGGAAAGAAGAAGAACTAGAAAGCAGAGGGAGCGACGAAGTTTTAAAATTAACGAGCTACAAAAGAATAAATAGAAGATAAAGAAGATAGCGAGACTTACGCTTGGTACAATGACGTCATAATCCATCAGAGAGAGAGAGAGATAAAAAATAAGAAAAACGGAAATGATAAAGGCGACTTTCTGCGTGATAAAGCCGGCGCCTACATCTGTCACATATCGTCCAAGCGGGCGAGCGAGCGCCAGAGGACGAGGCTGCGGTAGGCTCACCTCGCATGTGGCGGCGGAGCGAGCCGCTTGACGTCGCAGTGCCGTAACAGGAGCCCGGCAGTCTGGCCGCCGGTGCAGCGACAGCGCGCGCCCGGAGACCCTTCCTCCCGGCAGCGAGGGGAACAGCGCTGCTGCCACAGTGTATACTGAGCGCCGGTAAAAGCGTGCAACGACACCGAAGGCGCGACACGCGCCGAGAGGGCAGTTACAGATCGCAGAGCAGATCGAAGGCGCCGTTTCTTATCAGTCGAATTACGGTATAGGCATAGCGTTTCCCCGAGGACAAGACGGGTCTGGCTGCCGCGAGTTGCCTCAGAGCGTTGGCACGTCCTCGTTGGGTTTGGTCAAACTACCGCACAGAGCAATACAGAGTATACGGATGAAACAACGTTTAATCGATGGGTAGAGCTACCAACAAGGTAGCGAACATACCGAAGTTTTTTTTTTTATTTCACACGCTTATTTGTTCCTATTGTCCTAACTGCCCAACATGTCCAATAAGTGCGCGAATACATTCACTGGACAGCTTCGATATCCTGTCGGTAGTGCAGATCGCGAAAGCAGACGACGTGGCCGCGGAAGGGCCCACTGCAGTGGCGCTCTCTCTTCGATGATTGGCTGATACACTCGGAAACGTCCACAGCGTGCTGCACAGTATTAGTGATACAACGTATAGTCTGCGCCGCAGCGGGGGAAGACCGTGCCTCCCTTCCTTCGACCACGGTGTGGGGGAGGGTTGGCAGACGAGCGGATTCAAGGTCGAGGGCATGCCGGCGCACGGCAGCCGCGCGCTGCGAGCCAGCCGCGGTTCCGCCGCTGTGCCATCGATCGTCGGATGCCTCGCGCTTTTGCCAAAGCCTCTCCCACTCACGTGCTCCGCTCCCTTTAGCACCGCACCAGCTCGCACATGCGCTCATTCACTGCTTTTCGTGTTCTCGCACGGTGCGCGAGCGCGGGGACGCGCTGGATGAGAACTGGCGCGAGTAGCGCTCGGCCCTTTCAGGCTCGCAACACCGCGTTCCTAGAGAAACTCAAGTGTGGCGCCATCGCGTTATCCTCGCTTCGTTCGGTATAAACGGCCCCTTGCAACCTTCCTGTCTGTACGAGTCACAAAGGAAAGCGGCAGGCAATGTTGCCGTCGTGGTAACTGTTGCAAATCGTGACGTCTCAACGACACGGTGCAGTAAAGGGGAACACATGTTGAGCAGAAATTACGCTAGCATTATCGACGACATATTCAGCATGTTTATCGGGAGCTTGAAAGAGAAAATGGTACGTGAGCCTGAGCAGTAAAAGTCGATCGGCCGTATGCGTTTCCCGGACGACAGTGATTTAACGCAAGCGAGCGTCGCGTAGCGCCGAATGCGCATTGGTTGATAGAACGAGTCCGAAAGGTTTGCCGGTGTGTTACCAAGGCACACCGGGGGCTGTCGTATGCAGATTCGTCTCAGTGTGGTTTGAAGGTCAGCCACTGCCCCGAAGTGGTAATGGTGCCGTATGCTGAATATACGTCGGGGTTCGTCCTCCAGTAAAACGGAAAACTCCCTAGGTGGGTGGGTGGGGGGGGGGGGGGGGGGGGGAGGGTAGCCCGCTTCGGCTTTCAGGCTGCTTACGAGTTACGTTCATTAGTGTCAGAGGGCAAAGAGCGTCCTACCTCCTGGTTAGCCCCTACTCGGCCTACACGCGCAAATTTGCGGTTGCGTGACCGATGCCAGGCATGTATTGTTCGCGCTCCTGCAAGTAGGGTCACTTTTTGCTTTGCATAGAACGCTTTCACGCTGCCGCCGCCGGATGACGCGACAGATACGGCCCGCACGAACACTCCCGGATCGAGCACGCTCTCAAGTAATGTTCCCGTTCCGTTCTTTTGAGGAAAGCCCGCCGCGGCCACAGAAAACCGTGAGCGTGTATACGTCGGCGGGGCCGACTCTACACCGCGCCAGGTTGGCACGGAGGCGTGCCGTCTGGTTCCCTGCTATCGACCACACGTACTCGTCGGGACGAAAAAGAAGAAAAGCGAAAGCACAGCACGCCAAGTGCCCCGCAGAACGGCGGGAGAAAGCACCCTGCAGCTGGGCCCGTCGCAACGCATGCGGCGCTCCAGGCTGCAGCAGCATACGCGGCGAGCGCACACGCGCCGGGTCGCGCTCTCCAAGCCGGCCGCAGCCAAGAGCGGGCAGTGATCGAAAGGAGGTCCGCACACGCACGGCCGAGCAGGCTCGTGTGCGCGCTGCAGCCAAGCGCACTCCTCTCTTCCTCTGCAGGCGCGGTGGGCATCCGGTCGACGGGAAATTAAAGAAAAAAGGAGATGGCTGGGGAAGAAGGAAATACCTGTGGTGGAATGCGAACCGGCACGTGACCTTACTCGCCCCAGCTGCGAGAACGAAACAAGTCGCGCTATGCTCGAGGAAGAGCGGGATATGCGCTCCTCGAAACAACAGGGAAACCAGGCTGCCTATCCCGAGTGACTGCAGGGGACACACCGGGCACATGCATTTTTTTTTTTTCCAAATTGTTCCAGGCTACGTGGCATGAAACGACGTACGACAACGCCCGCCTGCCCCTAGTCCTCCGGTCAAAAGCGTGCGCTTCCCCCAAGCCCGAAAAAAATTACTGGCTGCGCCAGTGCAACTCGCCCAGGAAAATGTTTTACAACGTTATGCCTTAAAATCAAAAACGCAAATGACTTTTTAAAAAGAAGCTTTCTCGGCCTCGCAAGCGCAGCTTAGGTCAGTGAGCGTCTTGCGAGCGACGATTAGTTCAATGAGCGGCTTTGCAAAATTCACCCTTTTTTGAATAAAGCAATCGTTTGCTACCGTCGCTCTTCAACAACTTGGTCGCGGGACCTCTGTGACTCGCCGGTGTGAATGCCAGCTGTTCCACGTGGTGCTACTTTCTTCGCGATTTCGCCCCTTGCGAAGTCGCAGGTGGTGTATGCGGCAAATATATGGCGTCGGCCCCTTCGTGCGAGCCATCTTTAAATGCATACGCGGTTTTGTTGCTTGTGCTGCGATGGCGTCCGCCGGCTGGACTTGGCGTTCCCGTGCTAAGCCTTCTTACTACCCGAGCTCAGTAAGGGCGATAAATTTCAACGTGCTTCGTGTGGATTCAAAAAGGAGCTTGGAGAGGGCTTGGCATGGCCGCAACTGAGGAGAGAGATTCTCAGGGAAACAGGCGCAGATACGGATTGATACGTCGCGGACTGACCCCATCTTGGCCGCTCTGACGTAGCTGTCGCGCACTGCAAGCGGATTCTCTAAACTCCCGTGCGCCGGCTGCACATGCGCCGTTGATACCATGACAGCACGACGGCGTCAAAACGCTTCTAGCGCCCGTATAGTCGCTATGGAACGCGCAGCTGACAAAGCAGCAGTTAATTGCAGCGTGGATAATCCCATAGCATGAAAACTGGCACATGGACTCAAGTCAACAGCGAGAGGAGCGGCAAGTCCTTGAGGTCGCTGCCGCCTTGTTCGTCGCTCATGTTATTGGTTACGCGATCGATTTGGCTAAGAACGCCCGGACTCGCGTGCATTAGAGCTAACCGACGAAAAACACAAGGACATGATGTCGTCGCAGAATAATATTGACGCGATCAATGCTCACCCATGACCGAAGAAAAGAACCACGAGCTCTGGAAGATGCATTTTGGAATTACCTTTGCACAGTACCCCAGCTCCGTCACGCGAAAATGCACGCGAAAAGCGTAAGGCCTTGTATCTGCACAAAAATACCTGATGTGCGAAGTTAAGACATTTAACTTCGTTACAATATTCTAAATGTAGACGACTGGTAGCTTTATAAGCATTAAGAAACAATTTAATAAAATCAATTCATGAGAGAGAATACACATAGGAATACATAGGGGTCAATAGAATATGCATGGGGAAGCTTATAGTACAGGTGAGCCAATTGAAATTTGGCGGTGGGCCAACTTGAAATTTGGGGCTGGGCCAACTGAAATTGGGGAATATGCTTACGCATACTTAGGCAACTCTAGTGGAGTGTCTGCATTCCTTTTTTTTCTTACTTTCTTACTACTGTTACGGTTCACTTTATGCGGCAATGAATGGAACAGAGGCCAAACGCCTGGGTATGGCGTGCCTAATAGTCACGCTCGTCAACATGGAAAGACTTGTCTGTCGGGTATGTGCGACGGGATTATGTGAGGAATGTGCAAATCCTACTCCCATCTGCCCTACGTTCAACCCCTCTACGCAAAGGGGTGGTTTCCCTCACATGCCCCTCTGTGTGGGTTGCCCGAACGTGCCCTACGTTCAATCCCTGTACGCAAAGGGGTGGTTTCCCTCCCATGCCGCTCTGTGTGGGTTGCCCCAACGTCCCCTACGTTCAATCCCTCTACGCAAGGGGGTGGTTTCCCTCCCGTGCCCCTCTGTGTGGGTTGCCCCAACGTGTCCTACGTTCTATCCCTCTACGCAAAGGGGTGGATTCCCTCCCATGTCCCTCTGTGTGGGTTGCCCCAACGTGTCCTACGTTCAATACCTCTACGGAAAGGGGTGGTTTCCCTCCCGTGCCCCTCTGTGTGGGTTGACGCGACGTGTCCTGACAAGGCCCTCTACCAGTGAGCAGCAGATAACGAGGTTGCCCGTATGGTGGAAGGCATTAGAAAGACAGCGAGCCGCTACGTGTGGTCACATCTCTGCCCTTGCGTGCAGGTGCACGCACGCTGAACGTTTCTGTATATTTTTGTCTTGGAGCGCACCGCTTATCCGTAACGATGTATTGAACTTCTGTTATTTGTTATTACATCACCTCGGTCTTCCCTGCCACACCCTCTTGGATGGTCAACCTGGTTCGAGCCCCAAGCAGACGCCGTTGAAGGTCCACAAAACCCCGTCGCCATAACACTACGTGGCCAATCCCCGTATTCTGCACGGCACATGATTCGAGGACTCTATATTAACAGCGGCTGCTGCTTTGTTATGACTCGCACGAATCAGTTTATTTCCGCGCCGACAGTAGTTCTTTGCCTAGAACCAAGCATGCTGCAGAGGTGAAATGATGAAGCTCGGATACGTGTCATTCAGTATATGATTCTTTTTGTGAACTTTGCTTCCTTCGGAGACTCATTTCCCGCTATGCGTGGTATTCATTTTTAAGTATTACGGAATTTGTAAAAATTGCCTTTGACAGAAAATTTAAAACAGTTTACGAACTGTTACCGGTGAGTTTGCAAGAGTTGAAATGAATCTCGACAATTTTCATGATGTTACTTCCTAAGGTATGGGACGAAATACATGGACGTTCCAGTCATTTTTGTGCTTCAATGCATAAAGGAGAGTTTTGTTAAAAATTAAGTGGAACGAGAGCGTGTTTTAACGGCGAGTTTGTTGGCACATATCTCTAAACTGGTGTGATTCTGGAAATTATTTCCGCCTTGTCAACTCACCAGCTGCAATTCGTATATTGCAATATGTGGCATAATAATTAGAAGGTTACTTAGTGAGCTTTTATTCATGAGTGGAATATGTGTTTCGATCCCCGTGTTCGTGGTCGTGGCTTGCCTCGTAGTTCTAGAGCACTGTTAGTGAAATTAAGAGTTGGCTCAGTGTTGGTGCGCGAACGCTTGTAACGTCAAAGACGTGTGGACAACCCGTCGTGTACGTCGTGTGGCTCATGGGAGACACTTGAAGACCTTATACTGGAGTGTCCCGCATTCGTCACACAACGTGCACTGCTAATTAAGGAATATGAACTGATTGGATTGGTGAGTACGACCCTTGACGATCACCTGTTTCCGAGGGGTGCTGCTCAACGCGAGAGACTTGCTAACTTTCATGCAGAAAACTGATTTGGCCTCCCGTTTATAGACATTTTCTTTTCGTGCTACTACTTTCTCTTGTCCGTGTCTCTGTGATTTGTTTATTTCCTATTTCCTTTCCTATTTCTTTGTTTCCCATCTCCTTCTCCTCTTCTCCCATTTTTATTCCCTCCTCCCGAAAGAGTAGGCAGGCGTTGTGCCCCTCTCGGTAGCAGTTGTCAGCTTGCTCCCTCCCTGTTTGCTTTGTGTGCTTGTATGTTTCGATATCTAATAATAATAATAATTCTCGTGCAAGTAATGTCTGCGTTTCTGAGTAATTCAGCTAAAGGACTAGAATTAGGTTATCTGCAAGAGACGATTTTTTAAAATTCCATAGAACTTGATATTGATCTCCCCGTATCATAGCCACGAGGTTCTGGGTCTGAGCTCGAGTAACGACGAAATGTTTTAAAATTTTTTTTTTTTCCGAGGCATTCGAGCATGATGTTACGCAGACATCCCGGACCTCACTCGTAACTGTTCGCTTCTGTGTCTCTTCTCGCAGCCTCCGCAAGATTGTCTACTGAGCCACCGCTTCGGGTGCATCGCTCTACGGCGGAGTCCTGCGCGAGGGAGATGCCAATCAGTCGGCCGAAGTGAACGGACGTGTCGTCGGCGCGCTCCGCAACCACCAAGACTACGCGACCTTCACCGACCGCCCTTGACCGCCGTTGCCCGGGCCGCTTTCGCCGGGAGTCATATGGGAAGCGGCTTTCTCGCTGTTTTCCACTGACCGCCTTTTCTTCCTGGGACTTTTTTGCCGCTCCCCGCGCCTCTACAGCTCTGAAGCAGTTCCAACGCGGCTGCCCCTGCCGGGGTCATAGCTGCCTTGGCGTGTTTTCTACACCATGAACCAAGAGCGCCAAGCGACCAGCTCTTCCGAGGCCCATGTTCTAAACGGGCGTGCAAAGGGCCTTCGGCCAATTCACCACTCTGTTTCGATGGAGCATTTATCTACCACAACGTCATTTTCCAACGAGCAGAAGACGCAATCGGCGACGGAGAACGCCGCCGCGCGTTCCTCGACAACAACGAAGACGCCCGAGGTGGATACCGCGGGAGTGGCCGCCGATCCCATCGTCGCCAATTTTCCCTCCCAACAACGAGAGGTAGACACTCCGACCGGGGAAAGGATGGAGGAGGATGCTACCCCGAACATTTACGACGACAAAACTGACGACGACACAGGTGGCTGTTGGAAGACAGTCATACATAAGCGACGCATCCGTCAAACGCAGGCTAAGACGCAACCCTCCGAGAACATCTCGGGCATTCCGGACGCCTCCCAGCCTACCGTACGCAAGCGCAGTCGGAATCAGAACCTGCCTCAACTTCCTTTGCACGACGAAAAGATAATTCTGCGGCCTCACGGAGGACTTTGCCTCGATAAGTGGACGCGCCCAGAACTCGCCAGTGCTCTATGGAGTGCAGCCGGCTTGACCATCGGCGATCGTCAGGGCATCATATTCCGACTGCGACCTCAGCAGAACTTGGCAATCATCAGCACACCCCAGTCACACGTAGCCGACGCATTGTACAAGGTGAGGGAGCTGAACCTTGGTCAGCGGGTCTATCCCATCACAACATATTTTGCGTCCCCAGACAACTCATGCAAGGGAAAAGGGAATTGTTCCTGGTCTTCTGCCCGGTACACCGTCTTCCAAGCTAGTGGATGAGCTTTTGGCTCCTGGAACTCAAATACTTCAAGCACGAATGATGGCTCAAACCAACGTTGCGTTGGTAACATTTGAAGGACTTAAAGTGCCTCGCTACGTGCGTTTCTATGGTGCAGAACTCCGCTGCTCTTACGACCCCGCCAACTGGTCTGCAAGATATGTCACAAGCTCGGCCATTGGGTTGATTACTGTCCTACGCCGCACGTGGTCATTTTCCCGACGTGCGGGACTGACAACCCCACCCCGTCACATCCGTGCACCCCACACTGCAGATCCTGTGACGGGACCCACCCTACAGCGGATCCAAACTGCCCGCGGCGTGCTAGGCAGACACTGAACAAAGATTGGGTGCGGAAAGCTCTCGAGAAAGAGCAGCGTGAACTCCAACCCTCCAGCGACCCGACCACTACCACAGATACGGCGGAGACCCGAACGTCGCGCGCCCCAACGAAGGAGACGAGACAAGACCGGTCGGAGACCCGTTCGAGATCCCGTCGCAAGTTCCGGACCCGCTCCAAGTCTCGGTCCCGATCCCGCGAGGCATCGGTGCACCTCCCAGAGAAGCGCCCTCCTCCCCCATCTTCCCAACAACCCTACAAGAAGTCCCTGCAGACCAACGCCCCAGCCAAGGTGACCCTGGTCCCTTCAGGGGTGCAGCGGACCCCGGAGAAGAAAACAGCAATGGAGGCGCCTCGGGAGGTAGGTGTTGTATATCCTCCATTCTGGAGCCAGGGTCCCCCTCCCCAGCGGCGCCAGACAGTTGATAAACCTAAACCCCCGCGCTGCGGGCCACCGACGAAGTGGCAAGGAGAACTTCTTCTCAGAGGCGCCGGACACTTGATACCCCTCAAACTACGTGCCTTACTGGCGGGCGCGACGTATACAAACGAACCGGCGGTACGGTGGTGCGGTGGTGCGTTCCAAGCGTGGAGGTGGTGGTGATAACTTTATTGCACACAGGGGAGTTGCGGACACGCAGGTCCTTGGGCCCCCGCACGGCCCCACTGCACTCAAACGTTCATGTCCCGGAGGCTCATGACCCTGGCAGCCCGGCCTGTGGCGATGGCTTTGGTACGTGCGTGGTGCAAGAATGCTTGTGTGGCATGGTGTATTATGACTTTCTCCTTCTCACTACTCTCTCCCATTTCCCATACCTTCTAGTGAAAAATAAAGCAGTCTTCTTGATGCGCTCGAAGCGAAAGGACGTCTGTCGTTTTTCCATAAGTTCAAAGTTCTCCGTCTCTTATTCCACAACATTATTTGGTGCCGAAACCCGGGAATAGGGACGTCAAAAGATGGACATCGACAGAATCAAGCGAAAAAGGGCCGTGGCGCGAACTTCTACAACGAAGCTGCTCAATGAAGTATCCACCATGGACGGCAGCGCATCAATCGGTGAGCTGGAAGAAAAGATAAATCTTCTTACTCTTAAAGAAGACTCACTGAAAGAGCTAGATCGGGAGATAGAAAAAGGCGTTGAAGATGAAGCTTTCGAAGAGGAAATTGCATGCGCCGAAATGTACAGAGAAAGGATCATCGTGGCGAAAACAAAGGTACAACGCATGCTACGCGACTTTAGTAGGTCGGGCGGAGGGTCCCCCACAGCTCGCTCCGCCCCGTAAATCTCTTCCTAGCCCTTCCCCTGGTACCAATTCGTTATCAAATCCCGATCCTCTAATAGAAATAGCCCGCCTACGTCGTGACATAGAGGCGCGCTGTGAGCGCCTTGTAGGAGTTGGAGGAAATCCCACCGCTGGCGCCAGTTGTAGTGGTTGAGGACGGACTTCGGGATGAAAAACACTTGGGAAGGTTTATTTTACATTATTTACAGTGAGTCAACAGTCGTACAGTCATTACGGGCCGGCAGCAACTCGGACGCTGCGGCCCGCGGCAAGAAGTTCGAGAGAGGTCAATCAGGGAATGCTCTGGAATCTCTGGAATTACTTCTTTTAAACCCTTCGAGGACTGGAAGTCGCGTCATGTTTGGCCAATGGGAGAGCCCGCTCAGATGACGCCACCTTCGGCCAATGGTAGGCACCCGTGCGGTGGTGTCACGCCCGGCGGCTCCCCGCGATCTTGCCTTGCTGTGGTGCAATGCTCTCTTCAAAGGCGGCCGGTGAGACGCTGCCAGGCCTTCCCGGTACATCACAGCCGTCTTGTTGTCACGGTGCATTACAGCCGTCTTGTTGTCACGGTGCATTACAGCCGTCTTGTTGTCACGGTGCATTACAGCCGTCTTGTTGTCCCGGTGCATTACAGCCAGAAGGTTGTCACGGCGCATTACAGCCGTCTTGCTTCGGGACCCAATTTACTTGCAACAATGCCGGGCTATCCCTTCGCTTTTCTGGAAGAGTCAAGCAGTGAATAGCTACCGCGGGGCACACGAAGTGGGGGCCGCCAACTTGTTTGCACTTGTCGTGCCTCAGGAATGTGTCATCCATGCTTCTGCATTCCTTACGTAGCAGTGGCGCGATTCGATGTGGTCTGGGGAACTCGAAGTAGGCTCAGGAAACAGCCCCATATCTAACAGCCTGCAAAAACAAATGGACGCGCTGGTGGCAGACATGAGCACTAGTATATGCAGGCGGCTCTGGACAGGATAGAACGCCAAATGGAGGCCCTTCAGATAGGGATTACAGGGCAAGTGAAATCATGTATAGAGTGCACTTTCGCACGCATGCAAGTTCCTGAGCTTAGCGGTAACAACGAAAGCGCGCTTTCCGACCAAGGCTCTCGGCCGCAACCTTCAAATGTGGGCACCCGGCGCCCGCATCCCTATGCACGACCGGCTGCTTCCTCTCGCGATGATGATGGCGCCGCGTAACGCGGAGAAACTATAGTGGTGTGGCAGTGGAATTGTAGGGGATTCTGCCGAAAACGAGGTTCCCTACAGCAGTATATCGCCACATCCACGAAGCCTATCCTCTTACAGGAAGTCAATTGCACCCCTTCTTTATCCGGCTACAGCGCGCTCTCGGGTGTCTCTCCTCTTGTGGGAGCCTTAGTTTTGAAACATGTTACATGTCGCATGCATACCACTAACATTGACATTCCTCACCAAATAGTGGAAATAATTACGCAAGGTAAACGCAGCGAGAGTCTGTTTATACTCAATGCATACAGTTCCCTCCGTTCGCGAACGCACTGTTTTCAGCACCTGCTAACAGAATTTGGTAGGTTTGGACGGGTTTGTGTGGTGGCCGGCGACTTTAACGCTCCGCATACTGCATGGGGTTACGTTAAATCGCAGGCTAAAGGGACCCGCTTATGGAGTGCCATCTGTAACATGAGATTCACACTGCTTACCGACCCAGAGCACCCCACTCGGATAGGCAACAGCGTATCTCGTGACACCTGCCCTGACCTTACCTTCGTGCGCAATACTGGCCCAGTCGTTGCGCACGGGCCTTTAGAGGAGCACCTTGGTAGTGACCACTACATTGTGGCGACCACCTTGTCATTACGGGGTGCGCGCAGGCCCGAGCGAAATGTGCGTATACCGGATTGGGCGAAATTCAGGGAACGTCGCCAGGACCCACCTGAGCGCCAAGGGTACGAACGCTGGCTTGACTCTCTCGCACGAGATCTAGAGGCCACCACGAGCACACTGCGCACCACAACCGAGACACCAGACATAGACCCGCATTTACTTCATCTTTGGAACGCCCGTACAGGGTTGACACGACGATGGAAACGACAACGCCTCAACCGAAAACTTAGGAAACGTATAGATCAAATTACACGGGAATCTCAGGAGTATGCAGAGATCCTTACGAGGAATAACTGGCGAGGATTTTGTGATCGCCTCTCAGGCACATTGAGCACAGCAAAAACGTGGTCGATTCTTCGCTCACTGACAGATCCCACCGCAACGCAGGGAAAACATTTCAACAGCTGCACATCCTAATGCACGAGTACAGGGACGATGTCTCGACACTCCGCAGAGAGCTAGAGAAGCATTTCATACCCACAGGCCCGCCGCCGCAGTACCCTGACTATTGTAGTAATCGCACCGCTGGCACGAGTTGTTGGGGTCTCGGTGCTGACGCCCGTTATTGCCAATGGGTCGCAAGCCCCAAGGGTAGCGTTGGCCTGGCGGCCTGGGGCACTGGAAGCATCCGAA